>NW_014570106.1:18175-21304 GCF_001313835.1 Polistes canadensis
TTTTTTTTTTTTTTTTTCCCCCCTAGGAATATAATAATAATAATACATAATAGAAATAGAAATGTTTTATAATTGATATTTAAAACGGTCATATAAATGTTGTTTCATTTGTAGCAAATGTAAATTATATTATCGTTAAATAATATATACGATAGAGTAAATTTGAAAATAATTATTTTCACCAACCAAATCTATCCTCCCATTCTCCATAGGAAACTTTGAAAACATAAGCCACTTGTCCTCGTCCTTTCCCTCCACCCTCCACCACCCTCCTCCCTGTTCAACCATCCACCCATCCCCGTAGAACGAAACTTTCTAGGAGCGTCCTTCAATAAACTCGAAACAGGTGGTATTAAAGGGTAGTGGAACACAAAGCCCCTGCGTATAATCCTCGTATTTTCGAGAGAAGTCAAACATGCGATATTTCGGCTATTTCTCTCTCCTAACTAATACTAGGTTGTCCTTGATGAACGATTTTTAATTTCACGGGTTAGAATAGTTAACAAAATGAGAGAAATAGTGACAAAAGTGAGATAAAGTATTCGAAACTTTTGGCAAGGATTTGGTAGATAGCTAATAGGAGTATGGGGAATAGGGGGTGGGCGGGGGGCGTTGGAGGGGGGTTGGTTTAGTAGAGAACATACGATAATTGGGCAGAATCCTGAGAAATTCCAGACAATCTTCTTGGTATTCGGGATAACGAATGTTTCAACAATTCTATTTTATCCAGAAGAAGTTAAGAGCATCCATTTATTTTTACCAAAATTATAATACTTTAGTTTTGAACAGTTTCTTTTTTTTTTTTTTTTTTTTTTCTTAGTTATTAAGATTGACGATCGTATGATGAGATTAGAATAAAATTATTTCGATAAATTGACAGAGTGAGATTTTGATTGAATTTAAAAATATCTATCTATCTTTTTTTTTTTTCTTTTTTTTCTCAAAAAGAGTTGCTCTTTTAATCTTGTTTTTTTTATTTATTTATTTATATCATATCGCAAACAAAATTCTAAATGATTTAAATCGACTGAAGAAATTATAATTAAATTGTAATGCTGCAACATTGTGTAATTTAATGAAGAATTTCAAATTTGTCGTATAAAATGTTTTATTCATTTAAATTGTAATTTATTTAAGGGATTAATCTCATTTTAAAAATTAATACGAAATATAATTATATTAATTAAATACCGGCAGATATTTCGCAAAGATTTTGTATTTAAATAGAAGATAAAAAGAAAAAGGAAGAAAATTGATAGATTCATTGTATACGCAGGAAGAAAAGGTTTTTTTTTTTTAACTATACGGAAAGGCAGCAATGCAGGTGGCCAATGCGGCAAACAAGTTGGCCGAATTCGTACACAAACATTTAATTCGGGCAAATCGATAGGCGTGTACCTTTTAGGCGCTTAAAGTCGTCTACTAAACTTTCAAACTTTCAACGTATAAATTGAATTTCAAATTCTTGCCAATCGATATTTCCAATACAGGTACAAAAAAACATAAGTGTTTTTTCGGTGTGTAATACGTTCTTACGTGTTTTTCTATTTGTATAAACGTATATGCATGTATAATACTTTTCTTTTACTGTACTGTATATATATACATATATGTGTATGTGTATGTGTAAATAAAAAATACATACGTAAGTGCAACGTGATCGTAATAAGAAATAAATGAAGAAAAAAAAAAAAAAAAAAAAAAAAAAAAAGAAATTCGTGCTTTAAACAGGTGTTGCTTCAACTTTTGAACTTTGTTCGTAACTTTTGTTCCCTTGGTTTTCCACTTTCTATTCGATCTCTCCAAAACCTTTACGAACGAGTTTTCTTAGCGAATTCGCAATGATTTAGATTTTCTCTTAAAGTTAATCCTACTTCTTCTTCTTCTTCGTCTTCTTCGTTCTCGTGGTTCTCTCTTACGTTAAAATACAATACTTTTATTCTTTCATGTCCTTTTATTTTCTTTTCTTTTTTTCCTAGTTACTATTTCGATTGTCTAACTTTGAAGATTTATTAATCATTTTATTTTCTATTAAATTAATAACTTTGTACACACCAACGTTAGACAGATATTTGCATTTTTCTTGAATTTCTTGTTATTTTTTACTTTTTGTTGCTTTTTTTTTTTTTTTTTTTAAATAATTTCAAAAACATAATATGTTAGAAAAAATATATTAACTCATTAATAATCGATTAATATTATCATTACAATAAAAATACAATAAAATATATACAAAAAAAAATCTTCAAATAATATACAAACAACCAATACTTTATCACGATATTAATAAGAAAAAAAAACAAAAGAACAAATAAAATTATCTATGATTGAAATAAAATACACACACATTTCAACAAACGCACTTGTTTTAAAACCTAAAATATTCTTTCGTAACATAAAACCCCCATCTCCACCCCATCCCTAGTTCGTTATAACATTACCATACTAATTATAATATTATATAATACTTGTTAACGCCTCGTTTAATGTTAAGTACTCGTTTTAATCCACGACCGGTAGATTTTTTTCTTCCTCTTCCATTTTTTTCCATTTTCCTTTTTTTTTTCTATTATCTTTTTCTTTTTCTTTCTTCCCGGAAGAGTCTATATCTGACATTCTCATTCTCGGACACTTACGGTGTGACCGAAGTCACACACGTAAGCAAAATCCTATGTGTTGGAGAGAAAATGATCGATAAAATCGTGAGAAAGGGATGGAAATGGACAGAAAACTGAGATGGGTGTCACAAAAACGCAATATTCCTCGACTTACGGCAATATCCCAACGCATTCACGAAAGAATCTATGCGAAGAAGATGGTAAAAGGAGTTGGAACTGGTGGGTGGGGTAGAAGGGGGCTTAGGGGGAGAACTAAAGGAGTGGGAAGGATGGGGGGGGGTTAAAGGATAACGCGTATTTCTTTTTTATCGACGGTATCTTTAGTTTCTTCTTTTTATTTTTTTTTTTTTTTTCATTCTGAATTATATTTTTCAAAATTATTTTCATTTAATAACAAGCACAGACAATTGTGTATTAACGTGAACTGAATAAAAATAATCATTTTCTTTTTCCCCCTCTTCTTCTTCTTTTTTCTTTTTTCTTTTTCTTTTTCTTTCAAAACGAGAAAAAT
>NW_014570106.1:21345-22744 GCF_001313835.1 Polistes canadensis
AACGCGTATTTCTTTTTTATCGACGGTATCTTTATTTTCTTTTTTTTTTTTTTTTTTTTTTTTTTTTATATCTGTTTGATATCTCTTGCAAGTCCTTTTCCATGCCACCGAAAAATTTCATAACACCACGAACGTGAACTGAATAAAAATAATCATTTTCTTTTTCCCCCTCTTCTTCTTCTTTTTTCTTTTTTCTTTTTCTTTTTCTTTCAAAACGAGAAAAATGTCTTTTAACATTTTTCTATTCCTTTTCTCGTTTTCTTTTCTTTTTTCTTGCATTTTCTTTCCAAGTATTCCTTGGTTTTTTTAGGGAAGGGCAAGGAAGGGAAATTCTTCAAAGGGAATAAATAATATAAGTGGTAGAAGGAAGTAATACGTAAATCCATTTACATTATAATTGTATATACACGTGGAATATTATAAAAATACTTTGTAATAAATGAAAATGTTATATGTGTGAAGATATTATTAAAAAGTAAATTTAATATTAATATATTCTTAGAAAATGTGATCGTTATGAAAAATGATTGATCGCATCCGTCTTTTGATATATTTTTGTGTATCCTTTCGTAAAAGAGATCGATCACGTTTGTTATATATTTTATCCGAATGCGCGATTGTTTGTTTAAAAACAAAAGAAGAGAAAAACAATGGAATTTATGATAAAAAAGAAATCTTCAAAATGTTGCAACACGAATGAAGAATAATAAAATAAAATAAAAGGTGAATAAATTTGAAAATAATGAAATATTATATTACATTATGTCAGATTATTATTGGAAATATGATTAAAAATTAATTGATGATATTTAAATGCAGACATTTTTTTTTTCATTCAAGTTGTAACGAAAAGAAAGAAAGGATTGATCAACTGCTGGTTCTTGCACAAAATTGAAATGAAAAAAAAAAAGAAAAGAACAAGGTCGACGATAGCCTTGAGAAAGAAAATGAGAAAAAGATAGGTAGATAGATAGATAGATAAATAGATAGATCTTGACTATGTTCTCGTATGTCTTTGACGATCATTTTACCGAAAGAAGATCTTTGATATAATAAAAACGAGAAAGAGAGATACGTTACCGAAGAAAGATTCGATTCCTTTGAGAAAGCTTACAACCCTTTAAAATCCTACCCTTTGTTTCCTGTCAAACGATATACACACACACACACACACATAGACACACGTATGAAACGTAGGACGAAATAAAGAAGTAAGCTCGAACGAGTTACGTTAAAACGTGCTCCTAGAATTCAAATAACAAAAAAATCGTATTCCATTTTGACGTTATTTATTTTCAAAAAAACAAACAAAAAGAAATAAAATTTACAATCGTTTATATTTACGACAAATTCGTCTATTCGGATTTATTATAATTATATATTTTAATTTGAAATATTT
>NW_014570106.1:25093-27866 GCF_001313835.1 Polistes canadensis
AATAATAATAATAATAATAATTATTATATCTTTTTAGTAATAAAAAAAGAAAAGAAAAGAAGAAAGAATTTGTATTTTATCGTTACGATATAAATAATAATTCCTTCTCTCATCCCACCATCCCAAAAACCAACAAAAAAAAGAAACAATGAATAATTTGTAAAGAAAACTTAACCGTAATTATAGATAATTTAGCAATATATAATAGAAGATAAAAAACCTATGAGAATATAACTACCAGTAGATGATAAAACGATTGAAGAAGAAGAAGAAGAAGAAGAAGAAATAAGAACAAAATAGTTGCATAACAAAAAAAAAAGAAAATGAGTAAAAAAGAGAGGAAGAGAAAGAGAGAGATATCTCTGAGAAGAAAGAAATATCTAAGAACTATGATAGGGATGGCGGGGAGGTGTGGGGGGGGGGCGTTTGGAAAGGAAGGTTTAGTCGGAGAATTGCGTGTAAGTATAATACCTCGTATATAGAGAGAAAGAAAAGAAATAGGAAAGAAAATTTCTCTTCATTCATATTTCACGGCAGGCTAGATAGAACTGGTTGGAATAGTGTGTTTGGTCGCGTCTCTTTCCCTTTACACACATACACACACACCCATACACACCCCCATACACACAGACACAAACGTACTTCAAAGTTTCTCGAGCTCGTCATCGATCCGAACCATCTTCGTGTGTTTTATATATATGTATACACGCGTCTATATATGTATGTATGTATGTATGTGTGTGTGTGTATATATATATATATGAACCGCATACGTAAAGGGTAGTACGTACCACCCAGCCCTTTTCCACCTCTCGTCAACTTCATCCCACCCCTTTTACCCCCTTACCTCTTATCCAAGTTCCAACCCCCCCCCTCCCCCCGTTCAACCCCTACTACCCTTTTCGATGTTATATACATCGTATATATATACATGCAACGCTTGCTGCTATCCATTTCCTCCTGTGCGACAACGAGCTTATGAGAAGCGACGCCCTGTAAGTACCTATTAACAGCGTCCATCGTGTGCCATGATACGTTCACGTGGTTTGTCTTTTCCTATGGTTATTACATCCTAATTCTACAAGAATATTGACTTTCAAATAACCCAACAATCTTTTTTTATCTCTCTTTTTTTCCCACCCTCTGTACCGCCTCCCCTCTTTTTTTTTTTTGAAGTTATACTTCTTTTGGCGCGTTTTAAAAAAGTGAGGTTAGATTCGACCGAAAAAATCAACACCACGAAGTTGTCGATATTTACGAATGCGCGGGAAAATAGAAATTATTTTTGAAATTATTCAGGTTATATTCGTATTGGTAAGCTAAAGAAGTATAACTTTCTTACGTGCTTACATAAATACACGCATCAGGTTTTTATTTTTATTTTTATTTTTATTACCATATTCCAATGTAAAATAAAATAACACAATTTTGTAATTGTTAACTCTTAGTTCAGAAATTCATTCGTTTAATCTTTTGTCTTTCGTTAATTTGATATAAATAAATGTTTGTTTAATCCGTTCGAATCGAATTAAGCTTTTATTGTTTACTTTACTGAAGGAAGAGATAGAGAGAGAGAGAGAAATCAAAAAAAGAAATGAAACCTATCATATGATTGTATAATTTATATTGTTTCAATCTTATTAAAAGAAAATGATTTAATAATAATGTTGGTATATGATATCAAGAAAAGAAAGAAGGATAGTGTGTGTGTGTGATTAATAAATATTATTTTCAATTGAAATAACATATGATTAAAGAGGTATGACACATGATAAGGGAACATTCGTTATACTCGTATTCACTTAAATGGTATAATTTTGCCATACCTCGGTTATAAATTTGTGAAAATTAAATATTGTGTTGTTCAGAGTTATACTTTGAAACCATCAATTCGCGAGATTATTTATTTACGCTAAAACCTATTACGTTTAATTTATGTATACCATTATAACAAGTCATTACAATCATTAACAAAAAAGCTATTATTATCTACAAAAAAAATTAATTTATTATAATATTAATTTAAATAATAAATAAATTAAATGAATAAAAGAAAAAAAAGCACATTAAAATTGATTAATAGAAATTGAAATGCAACACATATATGATCAATCCAAAATGCATATAATATTTAATATAGAAACTATCCGAATACTAAAATTAATTGATTCCTTTGATTATACTGGTTACAGCCCTTTATGGTTCCGCTAAGAGTATTGATGCTATTAGGGGGTGGAATGGTTGCGGTTTTTGGAAGTGAGGCTATTGAACTTGGAGGTGCTGGACCATTGGCAGTAGTTGCTGCAGCATTTGTCAGTTGTTATTTTTGGCAAAAAGATGGATGGGAAGTTGACGACGTAAGTAATTGCACATCTTAATCAAACCTACTACTACTATATTATATTTCATTGAAAATCAACATAAACTAAGGGTAGAAAGGTTTATAACATATGACCAATGTAAAAGGCTAACTCGGTTACCCCACATCAAAAGGGTTCGTTTCAACTAACGCCATTAACGAGTCCAGTACTACTTCATATTACATTCATAAATAACACACAGACACACACGCGCGTGTACAGTTATATTACACTGTAATATTTGAAACTTAAATGAAAGAAAATTTGAAGAGTAGTATTACAGTTCTGTAAATTTAATGAAAAAAATAATACCATAACTATTATCATATAAATATATTCGTACGGGGAATAAGTTTATTCGTATTTTATATATAATTGAAAACACAAAAAATTAATATATTTAATAATTTTTG
>NW_014570106.1:29650-31277 GCF_001313835.1 Polistes canadensis
GGGGGGGGGTGGGGAAAGGTGGCACTGGCAAATACACAGGGAACGTTTCGTACACGTGAGCCGTATTCCGTATTTCCATATTTCCATATTCCAATATTGGGAAGCGTTGATAACACATAACTGCTGTCGCGGTTGCATCAAAATGCAGTAGTGCAACGAGAATTTGTACGTGTAGTAGTAGTAGTAGTAGTAGTAGTAGTAGAAACCCCGTCGCGACAGGGTTGCTAAGTCAAGAAGGAAATATTTACGAGTGATAAAACCCATAACTACTGGATATCGATTTTTAATTCGTTTATTAATTAATTCCGTTAATCTCTCTCTCTGTCTCTCTCTCTCTCTCTCTCTCTCTCTCTCTGTCTTTCTCTCTCTCTCTGTCTTTCTTTGTCTTTCTTTTACCTTTTGACTCGACAATTTAGTTTATTATTATATTATAATGATACAACGAAAAGATACTTAACTCAAAGCCCAACCACTTAACCAAACTTCGTTGAAAAGGGAATCATAATTATTTGTTTGATCTTTTTTATCGACAAGAAAAGAAAGAAAAAAATTCACGAGAATTATTTCGTGTGTGTTTTTTATTTTTTTTTTTTTTTGTTTTTTTTTTCCCCCCAGGAAATACATTTATCGTATTCATCCGACAATTTTGTCGTTTTATAGTTTGTCCTTGCGAATTCTTTTTAACAGAGGAAGTATTGGTTATTACATATATATATATATATTTTTTTTATTTTCTTTTTTTTTCTATTTTTTTTTTTTTTTTTTTTTTTTTTCCTTCCAATAGGATATCGCGCTTATATGACATATTTGAATTATTAAAAACGCAACGAGAGAGCACGGCGTGGGTCGAATTAATATCATATTTCAATTAAGCGCTTGTACAAAAGAGAGAGAGAGAGAGAGACAAAAAAAAAAAGAGAAAAAATGGTAATTTCAATATTTAAAAAAAAAAATTATCGATAAATCCGATTTATTTGCGGATAAGAAGGAAAGAAAAAAAAATATGTATATATATATATATATATGAAACGTTATATTATTATCCACATAAATCGAAATGATTAAATAATATTCGTAAGTAATAGAATATTATGACCTCTCCGTATAGAATGTTTCTAATTATTAATTATATCAATTATCGATTATATACGTACAAAACAAAAAAAAAAAAAAAAAAAAAAAAACAAAAAAAAAAAAAAAAAAAAAAAAAAAAAAAAAAAAAAAAAGAATTTCTCTTCCCTCCTCCCTTCTTTACTTACCTTTTTTTTTTTTTCTTCTTTTTTTCTTTTGTTAAAATGTTAAAATAGAACGTGAACCACCAATCCCCCCACCCCTACCCCCTTCCTACCTGACTACACCAAAAAACCCATCTACCCACAAAACTGACCAACGAAATTTCTATTAAACTAAAAACGTGCTCGTTTTCTTAACGAGCTTCTTGTTAAAATCCGTACTCTCGATTGAATCGATATCGAATAAGAAGAAGAAGACAAAAAAAAATAATAAAACGAAACGAAAGAGAAACAGACAAGAAAGAAAGAGAGAGAGAGAGTAAAATGAGGGAGAGATACCTTTTACTTTTTTTTTTTTTTTTTTTTTTTTTTTTTTTTTTTTTTTTTTTTTTTTC
>NW_014570106.1:33038-42182 GCF_001313835.1 Polistes canadensis
TGTAAATAATATTATCAAAATATTATAAAAATATTTCTATTCGGTATTTTAATAAATAAATTATTTATATTATTTTTCATTTCATTTGTTCGTACACTTTTTTTTGTATCGTATATGGTGTTTAAAAGAAAATATTTTCCAATAGTGTTACAATTAAAATAATGCAGATWAAGATTAATCGAATTTATTGATAATACTTGAACAATGTATTCTTATTTTGTTGTGATTCTATTTAAGAAGAAATCATTGATATTTTAAATGGAAAATTTGAATCTCGTTATTTAAGAATTCAATTATGTTATTTGTTTAAATATTCATTTGATAATATTAGAAAGCACAACAGATAATTTATATAATAATCCTGTTGAAACGTTCATTTATCGATAATTTAACAACGTTAGATGTAAAATGTGGTTCTTATGGTAACCATCAAATATTCGACTGTTGCATATTTAATCTTATATCCTCGATTTATCTATTCGCACTTAGAATGTATCTACATGACTTACCTAGATAAACTTAATATGCTTTATACTCAAGTTTTAGTTCAAAGGAGAGATAGAGAAAGAGAAATAGAATAATGGATAAAGTCAATGGTTAATTTCATGTAATATACATGAATACGATGATTACGAAAGTGGCACAATTTATGGGATACATTTTCTTACTAAATTTTCTTCTAATATACGTTTCACAATTATAATTGAAAATACAAACGTATTATATGATTAATCAAACTTTCAAATTGATATTCATTTCATTGTTATTTCATTTAGAAAATTTTTATTTTTTATTCTAAACGGAATATTAGTAAGTAAAGAAGGAGGGGGTGAGAAGGGGGAAGGGGGGAAATATAAAATACTTAAATACTATAGAATATATATATTTTTTTTTATTGGATCAATAAAGAATTGTCAGAAAGTCATAGATATATCAAATTCGTGAGAAATGTTGGGAATCGATGTGACGAATAAAAGATAGAATAACTTGAATATTTTTTCGAATAAAATGGAAACTTTATGATAATTTTTCTTTCGTTCGCAAGATTTACCAACCGTCCCGTGTATTCGCGAGGAATTGAGAATAGAAAAATTTCTTTTTCCCCCGTTTTATTTACGAAATAATAAGTGTACAGGACGCTATGTAAATGTAACTTTTCAATCGTCAAAGTCATATATATATATATATATATTTTTTTTTTTTTGTCTTTATAACAAACAACACAAACAAAAGAAACAAAATAAAATATTCCTTTAGGCTAGAGAGAATATTAAACAAAATTCGTTCAATTTTACGATTGCACGGGGGCGAGGGGGGGGGAGAGAAAGGAAACAACATAAATTCGTATAAAAATGAAGAAACTGGTTCTTAATATTTTCCATTGATATGATTTCTTCCTTTTTTTTTTTCTTTTTGGTTTCTTTGAAAATTACGATAAACGTTTCCACCATAATTTATTTCAATGCATTTGAATGGGCCAATGTGTATAAAGATAACATCTGCCAAGAATATATATGTATATAATGAGAAGAAGACTTAAGGAACGAATAATGCAAAAGTTCTTTTATAATATTCAACTTGGCTTACATTAGATAATTTGCAATAAGTACAGTTACGGGAGTTATGATAGTATCCTTGTTAGCTTTAAAGGTAATAAGAAAACTCAGGAAATTTTCTTCTCGAAAAGAAGCAGTTTTTTTTTCCAACGGTAAAAGAATATCCGTTATTTTATTTTATTATTTTTCTTTTTTTTTTCGCGAAAGTTTTTCTACAGAGAAAGAGAACAAAAAATAAATGAAAGAATAAGGAAACATTATCGGAAAGTTAAAGAAAGATAGATAGAAAATAAAATAAAATAAAATAAATGTAATAAAAGTTGGAAGGAAATTTTTCTTATCCGGAGTAGTAAAAATAAGGATGAACAAAAAATATATAATAATAATAATAATAATATTATATTAAGAACCTTGCGTGGGGTGTGAGGAAAAGGTACTGGTCTATGGATAATCCCTTAAGTAATCCTTGCTATTCGTAATAAGCAACTAAAAAAAGAAACATAAGAAAATATAATGTATAGGACCCTTTTCCGAAGGTTTGTAAGGCCCCGTTAAGAATTAAAATTAAACCAGTTGAACGTGCAAATCGTTAATGAGATGCGATTGAATAGTTTGACACACCCTAAAACAATAGAATCGAATACAGTTGTACGAACACAGAACACTATAGAACAACCCTAAACTGCATGTACCGAAAGTGGTTCGATAACGCCATAACTATTGACCAATAAAGTGAGAATATTGAAGTATTGTTGTATACAGTGAACAATAACGAAATGAATGAACGCGTCATACGTTATTTCTATGTACAAAATATAGAAATCAATTTATATTATAATATGAATATTATAATAATAATAAAAATTTGCAAACAATATAAATAGAAAAAAATTCTACTTGATTTGGAAGAAAAAAAAAGAAGAAAAGATAACTCGTATGTGAATGGAATAAAATTGAATAAATTGAATAACCAAGAAGAAAATTCAATAATAACAATAGTGATGATGATGATCATAATAATAATAATGAAACTAATAAAAAATAATAATAGAAAATAAAACGAGATGTAAAAATGGGGGAAAGTTGTTATCACCGTAAGATTTGATAAAGGTGGGTACAGTAGAGAATACTTAAGTTGAAAAGGGATAGTAAAAGGGTTGTAGTATGATGGAGTAAAGGAATAAGAGAGAGAGAGAGAGAGAGAGAGAGAGAAATTTAGTAAGAGAAGGAAAGGAACTATTCTAGTGACAGGAAACAGAGAAGGAAGGAAGAACGGTAGTAGTTTGAATAGTTACAGGTATGCTGCAATTTACAATCAGGGCCGTCTCAAGTATACACGAACACCAAAACTTCTATAATAAATCATTTTCAATGGAATTATATAGAAAACATATACGATAACAAATCTTAAATCGTCAAAATGCTATTCTATAATTCAAAAAAAATTATCATATATAAATAAAATGAATATAGAATAAAATAATAATCATTTATACATATATAATTATTATAAATATTAATAATTATCTATCACACACACATATGAAACACACAGCAAACAAATTATGAATCTTTTAAATGAATACAAATTAATATTTTACAAATAAAGAAAAATCTTACAATTGCTCGAAATATGAAAGCTTATAAATGAAGATTTATTTTATTCATTATATACTTACAACCAAAATATATATATATATATATACGTGTATAAAAATATTAAAAATAATGCTTTAACGTAATGCACACAACACAAATTTTACATAAATATTCGAGAGACACAATTATTACGATAAACATTATTAAAATAAAACAAAAATTGTATATATTAAATCTAACAAATCATTACAAAATATATAACATTAGAAAATAAATAAAATTAATAATAATAGGGTTAATAAATAGTAGCCTCTCTCCCATTTGCGGTTAAAATTTGATCCAGCCCTGGTTGAAACGTTTGAGAGTAGTAACACACCACCATCATTCTATTTTCAACAAGCTCACCTCCACCCTTTCCCTCCCCCCATCCCATAGAACTATCCCTGAGTCCAACGAACGGGCTCTTAAACTCAGCGATGTACCACAGAGTAGTACGGCCAACTAAGTTTACTAGCATTTACTTGCTCGCCAAAAGCGACTAGAAAAGGGGTTGAGGGGTGGTCGAGGGGGGGTCGAGGGGTGGGTGGATGGACAAGGGGGGTAGGAGGGTTGGTTGTCGGGCCGATTCACGTACAAGCTGATTTCGCTGGACTCTACTACAATCTCACTTTCCCCATGACGTTCCTCCTTTTCGTATTGAGAAAGAGAAAGATAGAAATAGAGTGAGAGAGAGAGAGAGAGAGAGAGAGAGAGAGAGAGTATAATATCGTGCGAATGGTAGGAGAAGACGGTATTAGTCCATTTCCCTCGTTTCAACTCAGAGTTTCCACTCATTTTAGTCCTTTTCAATGATAGTAGCAGTAACATGAGACCAACTAACTAACGTTGGTTACACGTGTATGTCGGATTGCTTGGAAAGTTTTCATGGTGGTGGTGATTAATATTTTCTTTTTTTTTTTTCTTTTCTTTTTTTTTTTTCTTTTCTTTTGCAAATTTATTTCTTTAGTTTCTAAACCCGTGGTTTGAGAGTCTCTAGAAATTATTTTCGAGTAAGTTAATGAGAATGGGCACCAATAAGGGGTGAGGGTGAGGGGGATGGGACTTTTATTTTTCCTCAACGAAAAAAGGAATATCTACCATCGAAGATTGTATTATTTTTTTGATATTTCAATTGGAAACTATATAGTTGATATTATGGTAAGATTGAATGATATTATATATGTGAACTGTGGGTGTAGGGCGGGATAGGGGGGATTGTCAAAAATAATTGTGTTATATTGTGTTGAATATTTTTCATATAGATTTTTTAGTTTTTTTTTTTTTTTACTAATTAAAAAGTATCTACACACTTTGAATATTGTTTTTAGAAAGTTTCTGCGATCGTGATATTCCTTCTTTTTTTTTTTTTATATAATATAAAGAAAGAAAAAATTAAATCATAAGAATTTAATAATAATACCCAATAGTAATATTTTATAATTGAACGAAAATGCATTCACACACACACACACACATATATATATATATATTTGTTCGTTTAGAAATACAACTATTTATACAACACAATTGATCACTAATATCTACTTTAATTTATTATCTTCTTACTTTATATATATATAAATACATAAACACATACGTATAACACACACATATTAAATTATCTAAATTCGATCCCATAATTTTCTTCCCCACGCGTATATACCATTAATTAGATATCGAAACGAACGTAACTTGTTCATAAAAAATATATCGAGAAATTCCTTTTTCCACCTTACTTCGTTATTTTCCCATAGAAATAAAAGAAAGAAAGAAAGAAAGAAAAGACCAAGAAGAAAGGCAAAAAAAAAAAGAAGACAAAAAGAAACTGAAAAATTCTCTGAATTTTCATCGAAATTATAGTTCGCGTTATGCAGAACTCGTAGTAAAATCAACCCCTCACCTCCCCCTACCCCCTTCTCCAAAATCTCATTCCTATATTCCCCAACACCATCATCATCACCACCACCACCACCCATTTTTCCCCTTCTAGTCATGGTATAATGCAACGAAAGGTTCATATCGAATTCAGAATTCGATTACTTTCCATATAAAGAAAAGAAATGAGAGAGATAGAAGAAGAGAAAGAGAAAGAGAGAAGAAAAAAAAGGTATATTGAGATTAAAAAAAAAAAGAAAAGGTAGCGATCCCGTAATTTATATTCATCGAAAGGGTCAGGATGATAAATATGCATATATATACATATATATACACACACACACACACACACACATATATTTACATATATATATGTTTCTTGATTTCAAATATTTGCTCGTTTGAAATTGTGTTATTGGTATTATATTATCTAGGAATAATTTTTGCATCTTTCCTCCTGAATACTCTCCAACTTTGATATCCAATAGTTGTGATGGTTAACTATGGTGGTAGAGACTGGTAAAAAAAAAGAAAAAAGAAAAAAAAATCCAGTTAAGGAGTTTAATAACTCTACTTCGTAGATTGGTTCGGCGTATAATAAATCCGCGAAAGTTCAAGAGGAAAAAGGAAATTATTATCAGAAGTGGTGAACGTTTCGCGATGATGAAAGTAATGAATTTTTCTCTTCGAATATATATATTTTTTTTTATATGTATATATATATATATCTGTTGGAATTTGTTTTGCATATAAATGAACGATTTTGTTATTCGCGTTTTTTCGAATATATTCATTTTTTTCTTCTTCTTCTTCTTTTATGGTTTTCTTTTTTTTTTTTTTTCTTCTTTTTCTCTTAAACATCGTAACACAATTGGATAATTTATCGTAAAGTCTGTGATTTAATTACAGTAATTGTTAATGAAAAATCTGCTGCTTTGGGGACACGTTTTAAAACGTGAAAGTATGCTTACTAATAAATATTATCAAATGTTATAAATATATGATACACTAAATTGTTAACAATTTCACACGATTGCGAATGTGATCTTATAGAAAATGCAATTATAAATTTGTTTCCTAACTAAAATGATGGGATAGATCATATACCTTTTCTATTTGCTTGTTGTATGATAAAATAAAATAAAATAATAATTTCGCAGTAAAAATTATTGTCGTATTTTTCGTATTTACGATGTTTTTCGAAAATTACAATAACAATTCTAAATCAAACTACAATACATATATGCGGTGGGAAAAATCTTTCCGGAAATATTCGTCGCGGTTGTAATAAAAACAGGGTGGGTGGGTGGGTGGTTTGGGGGTTTGGTACAACACACCGTGTGCAATAATAATGTAATTAAAAATAATACAAATTTCTACCGGTCTGGGATTGCAAGTTTCATAATTGCATATGAAAACGTAAATAAAATTCAATTCATGTGGCAATCATGTGACGCGTGTAAAACACGTACGTACGTACCGTCTGTTTACGGTGTAAAAATATAATAATAAAAAAGAAAAAACCGTAGAATATTTCCTCGTATTAGGAGGTAGGACGACGGGCAAATGCGTTTGAAAATAACGAATGCCAATCCCGTGACACACGACATTGACGGAAGTTTGACGAAGAATAAACCATATACCCACCATAATACGGGATACCACATAAAACGTAAACACCCCTTGTTTTTCTGTGATACCATATAATAAAAAGTAATAAATCTAAAAAGATATTGGGATGACAAAAGTGCTTTTCAAAGTAACAAATCTCCATAAATTTTAATACCCTATTCCCCCTTCCCCTCCCCCTCCCATACGATACACGTGTATGCACTTTTAACCGAATGCCATGACAAAACGAAAGAGAGAGAAGAAAAAAAAACTTAAACCAAATCAACGATCTCAGATTGATGTGTGTGTATGTGTGTGTGTTTTATATAAAAAATGATATATGTATTAAAAAAAATCAAACCAAATCAAATATATATGAAATAATTTTGTACAATATTATATTCGAAAAAAATATCGTTGATTATTTAATAAGAATAAAAAAAATTCTGAAAAAGTAACAATTGAATAAATCGTTCGATTACGAATTTCAATTATAAAATACTTATTGAATTATCTCGTGTTTAAACTGCTTCATTATCAAAGTCCTTGAAATTCGGTAATAACGTATTTCTAGCATAATGTAAACAGATTAATAGGAATTTTGGATTTACCAAATGGGAACGAATGTTTCGTGTGTATCGTCATTAGAATATCAATCAATCAATCCATCCATCCATTCCTTCATTCATTCATTCATTCATACATTCATTCATTCATTCATCCGTAATATCAATTCAACGAGGTTAACATCATCGTAATTGATTCCCATCTCAAGTTTGATGATTAACGTTAGCATTTCCTTAAACTCCTATTGTGTAATTCGAACATTTGCCTATTTTCCCATGATTAGTCGTCTTTCCCATATAGATGAATCCTCTACGATTATGAGAAGATTAATCTAAATTTGGCATGACCACAATCCCATAATTCGATTATATTATCAAACACATGCTAATAATAATTATCGATTTTTTATGAAAAGTTTCAATTGCGGGTGGGAGGGGAGGGGAGGGGAGGGGGTAAAGAGATGATATTCTTTCTTTGTAATATTTCGTATGATCAAAAGGGATAAATTCATCAATTTTTCAACGAGAATGAGAGAGAATATAAAGGAAAGCAAAAAAAAGAAAACTAAACAGAAAGACAAGGAAAAAAAGAATAAGAAGGGAAAAAGGGTTTTTCAACTTTTCAATATTGGTGATTTGAATAATGAAGTAGTGAACCGTAACGCAAACAAAGGGATGGAAGGAAGGAAGGAAGGAAGTAAAGTGAAGTGAAGTAAAGTAAAGTAAAGTAAAGTAAAATAAAGGGAAAGAAAGAAAGAAAAAAAGAAAGAAAGAAAAGATGAGTGGACCGAATCGATCTATAAGAAAAAAAAATAAAAAACAAACAAAAATAATAATAAAATAAAATTTCAAACCGTAATTAGGTGCATTGCATAGAACTTTCAATCAGATGTATGTATGTGTATTGCTACATTAATAAAATATATAAAAATAATATCGATCAACTAAACCATAAATATTTCATATTTCTTATGGTTGGTTGTTGTTGTTACATCAAGATTATGCATTTGTATGAAAAAATAAAAGGTGAAGAATAAATAAATTATATGTATATATACATATATATATATGTTTGAGTAAAAAAAGAAAAAAACCGAGCAAACAAACAAACAAACAAACTCGAGTGTAGAAGAAGAGTTGTTGTTTTGTCGATTTTTCGAACACGAAAGAATCGGTAAAGCTCTCTAATTAACTTATTCCGTTGGTTTGCCCTTAATTAATGCATACCGCATACCTTTCGCTTAAGCGTTGCAATTCAATTACGCGAAATCAAGCTACGTCTAGATTGCTGTTACATTCCTCTTTACCTATTCCAGCCCTCTTCCTCTCCTCCCCCCCCCCTACTACACCCCCTCCCGATTATATATATATATATATATATATTTCTCGATTTACACGAATTTGAGATCACAAGAAAATTCGTTGCTTATGTAATACAAATATGATTCTACACATATGTTTATATTTTTCCTATATATAAGAGGGGTTGGGGGTTGGGAGAGGGGAAGAGGAATTGTATTATTTTATACATTTTATTTTTTAAAAATAATAATAACGATATTTTTTAAAAAATATAGTAATATTATTATTTCTTTGTTTCTTTTTCTTCACAAATCGTTTCGTGGTACAATAATTATATTTTTTTTTAAATTGTTATATCCAAAGAAAAAAAAAAGCTGTATATATAAAATATGACGATATAATAATATGTTGCATGTTCTTTTGCGTATATCGTTTGACTATTTTTCTTCACAATGAAGTCTATCGGAAATATATCATATTATTATTTGATATATCATTTTATTCGAATGAATAATAATAAAAAGAAAGATAATATAATTTTCGTAATTATTTCATATATTATAATTATCTACGATTCTTCTTCTATCTATCTACGA
>NW_014570107.1:0-3258 GCF_001313835.1 Polistes canadensis
TTGAAACACACTATCATTTCGTAAATGAAAATTATTTAGAAGGTATAATTGATGTAATTAAAACTGATGCAGATAAAAATCCTGCTGATATTTTCACTAAAGCATTAGGACGAATTAAATTTGAAAAATTTAGAAAAGAATTACAATTAGAATAGGACTAAGTAATTGAAAATTATAAAATCTATGGCAATATAAATGTAAGGAGGCGTGTTGAGATGTATACATTGTATATTGTAAGATCAAATGTATGTGCTGTAGCACAAGAGCATGTGTTGGTATACTACTGTTCGTGAGAGAGACGCACACATGTAAGTCTYCCCACTTTATTTCATGTAAGAGTAGTATATAAGGGACAGCGATTAGCTGTATAGAGCTCTCGGTTAGAAGATTTGAATAGTTAAAAGTAAAAGCAATAGCACGTGGCACGGAAGAACTTGTATTAGATAGTTTTATTAAACTTTTACCACCCATATTAAACGATATTTTTCTTCATTAATTTAACAAAAGCTTAAAAAAAACGTCTATTAGCATCTGTTAAAAAGCACTTTTTTAGAAGTTTTATAGTTTTAATCTACGATTTAATCCAGAAAGTAGCAAAAATTTCATTCTAAATATATTGAAAAATTGTAGCTACAGTAAAAATGAGCTGCTAGAAACTAAACAGAATGGATGTAAGGTTTATTACAACCGAGTTTCGTTGAAAAAGAATTAAATTCTACAAGTAAAGTAACCAAATAAGTTTTTAATAAAATGATTTTTTCTCTTTTTTTGATTGCAGTAGTCGAAATATAAATGATGTAAGCTAAATTTTTTCGGACTGAACACTATTTATTTGAATGTATACGCTTTTAAGCTGGAAAGAAAACGTTGTATACCTTCTGTTAAGTAGCTCTTCTATAGAAGTTTTATAGTTTCTATCTACGATTTAATCCAGAAAGTAGCGAAAATTTTTTTTTATTAAATTGAAAATTTTTTAGCAACAGTAAAAATGAGCTACGGGAAACTAAACAGAATGGATGTCAGGTTTATTACAATGGAGTTTCTTTGAAAAAGGATTGAATTCTTCACGATAAGTATCTAAAAAAAGTTGTTATAAAATAATTTTTTCTCTATTTTTGGACTGCAGTAGTCGAAATATAAGTGATGTTTGCTAAATTTTTTCGGACTTAACGCTTTTTATTTGTAAGTATACTCTTTAAAGCTTGAAAGAAACCGTTTCATAGCTTCTAATAAAGAGCACTTTTATTGAAGTTTTATAGTTCTTAACTACAATTAAATTCACAAAGTAGCGAAAATTTCTTTACAATATATTAAAAAATTTTCAAAGACGGTAAATATAGCCTACTAGAATCTAAACAAAATAGATGTCAGGCTTACTACATTTCAGATTCGTTGAAATAAAAATTAAATTCTTCACGTAAAGTAACCAAAAAAGTTGTAATAAAATGATTTATTCTCTTTTTTCGGACTAAAGTATTCGAAATATAAATGATATTTGCCAAATATTTTCGGACTTAAAACTTTTTATTTGTAACTTTACGCTTTAAAGCTTGATAGAAAACGTTTCGTATCTTCTGTTAAATGGCACTTTTATAAAAACTTTATAGTTTTAAACTACAAATAAATTCACAAAGTAGACAAAATCATTTTTAAAAAATTTATTAAAAAAATTTTAGCGACGGTAAAAATGTGTTATTAGAAACTAAACAGAATAGATATTAGGTTAATTACAATCGAATTTTGTCGAAAAAGAATTGTATTCTACACGTGACGTAACCAAAAAAAAATTGTAATAATATAATTTTTTCTCTTTTTTTAGACTACATTTGTTGAAATATAAATGATATTTGCTAAATTTTTTCGGACTTAACAATTTTTATTTGTTAGTATACGCTTTCAAGCTTGAAAGAAAAAGTTTCCTATCTTCTTTTAAATAGCACTTTTATAGAAGTTTTATAGTTTTTAAAAAAAATAAAATTTACAAAGTAGCGAAAATTTCTTTTAAATATATTAAAAAATTTTAAGCGACGGTAAAAATTTGTTATTAGAAACTAAACAGAATAAATGTCAAGTGTACTACAATCATGTTTCGTTGAAAAAGAATTAAATTCTTCACGTAAAGTTACAAAAAAAAGTTGTAATAAACTGATTTTTTTTTTTTTTTTAAATGCAGTAGTCGAAATATAAATAAGGTTTGCTAAATTTCTTCGGACCATAAACTTTTTATTTGTAAGTTTAAGATTAAAACTTGAAAGAAAACGTTTAAAAGCTTTTGTTATATAGCACTTTTTTAGAAATTTTATAGTTTTTAAATATAATTAAATTCAGAAAGTAGCGAAAATTTCTATATAAATATATTAAAAATTTTTTAGCGACAGTAAAAATGGGCTACTAGAAACTAAACAGAATATGTGTCAGGTTTATTACAATTAAGTTTAGTAGAAAAAAAATTGAATTCTTTACGTAAAGTAACCAAAAAGAATTCTAATATAATGATTTTTTCTCTTTTTTTTGACTGCAGTAGTCGAAATATAAATGATGATTGCTAAACTTTTTCGGACTAAACACAATTTATTTTTAAGTATACGCTTTAAAGCTTGAAAGAAAACGTTTCATAGCTTCTGTAAAATAGCGCTATTTTAGAAATTTTATAGTTTTTAGCTACGATTTAATCCAGAAAGTTGCGAAAATATCTGCTAAATATATTAAAAAATTTTTAGCGACGTTATAATGGGCTTCTAGAAACTAAACAGAATAGATGTTAAGTTGACTAAAATCGAGATTTTATGAAAAAGAATTGAATTCTACACGAGAAGTATCCAAGAAAAGTTGTAATAGAATTATTTTTTCTCTTTTTTTTGACTGTAGTTGTAGAAGTATAAATAATGTTTGCTAAATATTTCGGACTTAACACTTTTCATTTGTAAGTACACGCTTCGAAGCTTGAAAGAAAACGTTTTATAGCTTTTATTATATAGCACTTTTTTATAAATTTTATAGTTTTTAAATACGGTTTATTGCACAAAGTAGCGAAAATTTCTTTTGAAGATACTAAAAAATTTTTAGCAAAAAAAAAATGTGTTATTTGAAACTAAACAGAGTAGATATTAGATTTACTACAATCGATTTTTGTCGAAAAAGAATTAAATTTTACACGTAAAGTAACCATAAAAATTTGTAATAAAGAGATTTTTTCTCTTTTCTAAGACTGCAATTTTTAAAATAGAAATGATATTTGCTAAAATTTATTGGACATAA
>NW_014570107.1:3861-5520 GCF_001313835.1 Polistes canadensis
ATTTATTTTTTTTTTTGGACTGCAGTTGTTAAAATATAAATGATATTTGCTAGAATTTATTAGACATAACACTTTTTATTTGTTAGTATACGCTTTAAAACTTGAAAGAAAACGTTTAATAGTTTCTGGTAAATGGCATTTTTATAAAAGTTTCATAGTTTTTAACTATAATTAAATTCACAAAGTAGCGAATATTTCTTTTACATATACTAAAAAATTTTTAGCGACGGTAAAAATGTGCTATTAGAAGCTAAACAGAATAGATGTTAGGTTGACTGCAATCGAATTTTGTCGAATAAGAATTGAATTCTAAACGTGAAGTAACCAAAAAAATTTGTAATAAAAAGATTTTTTTTCTTTTCTTGGACTGCAGTTGTTAAAATAGAAATGATATTTGCTTAATTTATTGGACATAACACTTTTTATTTGTTAGTATACGCCTTAAAACTTGAAAGAAAACGTTTTATAGCTTTTTTTATATAACACTTTTTCAGAAATTTTATAGATTTAACTACGATTTAATCCAGAAAGTAGTAAAAATTTCTTTTTAAATATTTTGAAAAATATTTACTGACGATAAAAATGTGTTATTTGAAACTAAACAGAATAGATGTTTGGTTGACTGCAATCGAATTTTGTCGAAAAAGAATTGAATTCTACACGTAAAGTAACCAAACAAAGTTGTAATAAAATGATTTTTTTACTTTCTTGGTATGCAGTAGTAGGAATATCACTGACAACAGATCAATTTTTTCGTACCTAATACTAATACTCGTTAGTTTACGTTTTAAAGCTTAAAAGCAAACGTTTCATAGCTTCTGTTAGAAAGCACTTCTGTAAAAATCTGATAGTTTCTAACAAAGTTTTAAACCGGAAAGCAGCGAAAGTTTCTTTTAAAAATAGTGTAGAATTTTCAGAGAATGTAAAAAATGTTCAAATAAAAACTAGACAGATTAGATTTTAGGGTAACTCTAACCGATTTTCGTCGAAAAAGAAATAAATTCTACACGTAACAAAAACGAAAAAATTTGTAATTAAATTTTTTTTTCACTTTGTTGGACTTTAGTGGTCAGAATATCAGTGATATTACCTTAATTTTTTTAGACCTTATACCTATACATGTAAGTTATCGCTTTAAAGCTTTAAAACAAACGTTTCTTAGCTTCTGTTAGATAGCACTTCTTTAGAAATCTGTTATTTTTAATCAAAGATTAAATCCGGAAAGCAGCAAAAATTTTTTTAAAATATAGTGAAAAATTTTCTAAGAATGTATAAAATGTGCTATTAAAATTTAAACATATTTGATTTTAGGTAAACTTCATTCGATTTTTGTCGAGAAAGTATTAAATTCTACACGTAACGAAAACGAAAATAGTTGTAATAGAATGGGTTTTTAACTTTCTGGACTGCAGTGGTCGAAATATCAGTGATATTACCTCAATTTTTTCGGACCTAATGCTTATACTCGTAAGTTTACGGTTTAAAGCTTAAAAGCAAACGTTATATAGCTTCTGTTAAAAAGCACTTCTTTAGAAATCTAACAGTTTCCAACAAAGATTCAATCTGGAAAGCAGCAAGAATTTTTTTTGAAAATAGTAAAAAATATTCAGAGTCGTTAAAAAATATGCTATTAGAAACTAAACAGATTGGATGTCAGGT
>NW_014570107.1:5940-9990 GCF_001313835.1 Polistes canadensis
TGCTATTAGAAACTAAACAGATTGGATGTCAGGTTAACTACAATCGATTTTCGTCGAAAAAGTATTAAATTCTACACATAAAGTAAACAATAATCGTAGAAATTAAACGATTGATACTCTTTCTAGGACTGCTGTTTTCAGTCCATCAACGATTTCAACTAATTTTTTTCGATCCTATGGATTTTATTCGTAACTATTTGCTTTAAAAAATAAGCGCTATTGCTTTAAGACTTCTGGTAATCAGTACTTCTTTAGAAAACTTATTGTTTTCAACTACTGTCAAGTCCGAAAAGCAGAGAAAAATTCTTCTCAATATTATTAGAAATTTTCATATACTGTAAAAATTGTACCATTAGACAATTAACAGATTGGAACTCGAGTTACCAATGACTGATTTTCGTCGATAAAGAATTTAATTTTACAAGTAAAGTATACAAAAATAGCGAAAATTAAACGGTTTATCCTCTTTCTAGGACTGCTGTGGTCAGTCCCTCAATGATATCCATTCATTTTTTTCAGTCTAAAAATATATATTCGTAGCTATGTGCTTTAAAGCTTAAACGCTAACGTTTTAAAACTTTTGTTTATTAGCACTTCTTTAAAAATCTTATAGTTTCTTACTACGTACAGGTACGGAAAGCTGCGAAATATTCTTTTAAATATAATTAAAAATTTTCATATACTGTAAAAAATGTGCTATTAGAAAATTAACGAATTGGAACCTGAGTTAACAACCATCGATTTTCGTCGAAAAAGAATTAACTCTTACAAGTAAAGTAAACAAAGATAGCGGAAATTAAACAATTGTTCCTCTTTCAATAACTGCTGTTGTCGGTCAATCAATGATATGAACTATTTTTTTTCCACCCTATAGTTTATATTCGTAACTATTTGCTTTACAGTTTGAGCGCTAACACTTTCAGACCTCTGGTTACTAGTATATTCTTTAGAAAACTTATAGTTTCCAAATACCGACAGGTCCGGAAGGCAGCAAAAAATTTTTTTCAATATATTTAGAACTTTCAATAGACAGTTAAAAATGTGCTATTTGAAACTAAACAGATTTGATCTCAGATTCGAAACGATTAAATTTTGACTAAAAAAAATTGAATTCTACACGTTAAGTAAACAAAAATAGTAGAAATTATACGATTGTTTACAGTTCTAGGACTGCTGTTTTCGGTCCATCAACGATATCAACTAATTTGTTTCGGTCCTATGATTTATATTCGTAACTATTTGCTTTAAAGTTTGAGCGCTAACGCTTTAAGACTTCTGTTAATAAGCACTTTTGTAGAAATCGTCTTGATTTCAACTACGTACAGGTCCGTAAAGCAGCCAAAAATTATTTTAAATATTTATAAAAATTTAAAAAAACAGCGGAAAATTTTCTGTTTGAAACTACACAGATTTGATCTCTGGTTAGCAACGATCCAATTTCGGTAAAAAAAAATTGAATTCTACACGTAAAATAACAAAAATAGTAGAAATATTTCGATTTTTCCACTTTCTAGGACTGCTGTTTTCGGTCCATCAATGATATCAACTTTTTTTTCCGCCTTAAAATAAATATTCATAACTATTTGCTTAAAAGATAGGAGGAGCTATCGTTCTGTTTCCACTATTATTGTTTACTTAACGTGTGGAATTTAATTCTTTTTTAACAAAATTTGATCGTTGCTAACCCAAAATCAAATCTGTTTATTGTCCAATATCACATTTTTCACCGTCTATGAATATTTCTAAATATATATTTAAAATAATTTTTTGCTGCTTTCCAGACCTGTACGTTGTGGCAAACTATGAAATTTCAAAAGAAGTACTAATTACTAAAAGTTTTGAAACGCAAGCGTTTAAACTTAAAGCAAAAATTTTTAAATACATTTTGCAAATCAAAAAAAAATAAGTTGATATCATTGATAGTCCGACTAAAGTAGTCCAAGAAGGAAGAAAAATCGATCTATTTCCACTATTTTTGTTTACTCAACGTGTAGAAATTAATTCTATTTTGACGGAATTTGATTCATGCTAACCCAATATTAAATGTGTTAAGTTTCAAATAGCAAATTTTTATCTGTCCACGAATATTTCTTAATATATTTAAAAGAATTTATCGCAGCTTTCCGGACCTGTACGTAGTTGAAAGCTATAAGATTTCTAAAGAAGTGCTAATTAACATAAGTTTTGGAACGTTAGCGTTCAAGCTTTACAGCAAATAGAGACAAATATAAATTTTAAGACCAAAAAAATAAGATAATATCACAGATGGACCGACCACAGCAGTCGTAGAAAGAGGAACAATTGTTTAATTTCCACTATTTTTGTATACTTTACTTGTTAAATTTATATGCTTTTCGACAAAAATCGATCGTTGTTAACTCGTGTTCTTATCTGTTAAGTGTCCAATAGCACATTTAGCACTGTCTATGAAAATGTCTAATAATATCCAAAAGAAATTTTCGCTTCTTACCGGACCTGTCGGTAGTTAAAAACTAAAGGATTTCTAAAGAAGTGCCAATTAACAGAAGTCTTAAAGCGTTAGCGCTTAAACTTTAAAGCAAATAGTTAAAAATATAAATTAAAAGGCGGAAAAAAAATTAGTCGATATCATTGATGGACCGACGACAGCAGTTCTAGAAAGAGGAACAGGTGTCTAATTTCTACTATTTTTTTATACTTTACTTGCTAAATTTTGTTTTTCTTTGACAAAAATCGATCGTGTGTAACCAGAGTTTTAATCTGTTGGGTGTCTAATAGCATATTTCGCACTGTCTATGAAAATTTCTAATAATATTTAAATGAGATTTTCGCTGCTTTATGGACCTTTTGATAGTAGAAAACTATAAGATTTCTAAAAAAGTGCTAATAAACAGAAGTTTTAAAGCGCTAGCGCACAAACTTTAAAACAAATATTTACAAATATAAATTAAAAGACCAAAAAAAATTAGTTAATATCATTGATAAACCGAAAACAGCAGTCTTAAAAAGAGGAAAAATCGTTCTATTTCTGCTAAATTTGATATTTTACGTGTAGAATTTAATTTTTTTTTGTCAAAATTAGATCGTTGCTAACTTGAGATCAAATCTGTTTAGTTTCAAATAGCACATTTTTTAATGTCTATTAAAAATTCTAAATATATTTAGAAAAATTTTTTGCTGCTTTCAGACGCGTCGGTAGTAGGAAACTATAAGATTTCTAAAGAAGTGCTAATTACCAGAGGTCTTAAATCGTTAAGGCTCAAACTTTAAAGCAAATAGTTCCGAATATAAATCATAAGACCGAGAAAATGAGTTAATATCATTGATGGACCGACCACAGCTGTCCTAGAAAGAGGAAAAATCGTTCTATTTCTACTATTTTTGTTATTTTACGTGTAGTATTCAATTATTTTTTGTCGAAAATCAATCGTTGTTAGCCTGAAATCAAATTTAATTTGTGTCTAATAGCACATTTTTCACTGTTTAATAAAATTTTTGAATATATATAAAAGAAATTTTTGCTGCTTTCCGGATCTCTACGTAGTTTGAAACTATAAGGCTCTACAGATGTGTTTATTACCTGAAGTATTAAAACGTTAGCGTTTAAGCTTTAAAGCACATAGTTACGAATATATATTTTAGGACTAAAAAAAATGAGGTGATATCTAGGATGGACCGACCACAGCAGTCCTAGAAAGAGAAACAACCGTTTAATTTTCACTATTTTTGTTTACTTTACTTGTAGAATTCAATTCTGTTTAGACGAAAATCGATCGTTGTTAACCCGAGTTCCAATCTGTTAAGTGTCTAATAGCACATTTTGCACTGTCTATTAAAATTTCTAATAATTCAGTATTTTCTCCCGCCCAAAATTATAATTTTTGGATGATATAGGTTCATAGGGAACTTGTACATGAAAAGAAGTAGAACTTAATTTAATTAAGTTGGACGTTTCGTCCCTTTATTGGGACTTCTTCAGCAACTGGAAAATTTATTTTCTTATACATTTCTTATTACGATACATGCGGTTTATACAATATAATTTTTTACATATTACCTTAATCATTAAAG
>NW_014570107.1:10485-11511 GCF_001313835.1 Polistes canadensis
CCCGTTAAAACCGAATAAAGTTCCAGTTTGTTCGTTAATAAAAGACTTAGAGGAAGGCATAAGACATATTAATAGCACGAAAAGTGATAATACGAATATAAAGGATGAACAAAACAATGTAAGAGTTAAGGCTGTTAATATAATTTCTAATTATTATAAAAATAACCAAAGACCATGGAAGGATGAAGTAACAAAAAACTTTATAACAACAAAACGTTTCCTAAAAGACAATCCGAATTTAATTATAATGAGATCGGACAAAGGGAATAACACAGTTATTATGAAGAAAGAAGAATATTTAAATGAAATGCATAAGATGTTACAAAATAAAAACATATATCAATTATTGAATAAAGATCTTACCAGTAGATTTGAGAAATTAGCCAATAATTTGATAACGAAACTAAGAAAAGAATTGATTATCACGGAAGAGATAGAAAAGAACATGAAATCTTACAATTCGGTCGCCCCAAAAATATATGRACTAAGGAAAACACATAAACAAGGCCTAACCTTAAGACCAGTTGTAAGCTGCATTCGTTCACCTTGCTATAAATTGGCCCAATTTTTACATCATAAATTATCCTCAGCTATGACAAACAAATTTGTGTTTTCGGTTAAGAATTCTTTTGAGTTTGTAGAATTCATACAAAAAATAACACTACCAGAAGATTATAGATTAGTATCGTTAGATGCAATCTCATTGTTCACGAACATCCCGAAAAAACTGGTAATAAAAACGATAAATGACGATTGGAATAAACTCAAAAACTTCATAATGATACCAAAAAACATCTTATTAGAAAAAATACAATTTTGTTTTGAATCAAGCTACTTCCAATTCGATGGATCTTTTTACCAACAACTTGATGGTTCTAGTATGRGCAATCCAGCAAGCCCAATATTAGCGAATTTGGTAATAAATCACGTGTTAAAAAAAATTGAAGGCAACTTACCTTTTACAGTTCCATTCTTAAAAGTATATGTAGATGATATCATTACTGCAATACCTAAAGATGGAATTGA
>NW_014570107.1:11833-20485 GCF_001313835.1 Polistes canadensis
TAGTGTACAAAATACCATGTGAATGTGAGAAGATTGGTCAAACGAAACAGAAATTAAAAAAAAGATTAGACCAACACAAAAATGACTGTAAACCTGTAAATGTGAACAAAACCAATACCACAGCGTTAGCTGAACACCATTTTACAACAGGACATATTTTTAAATTTGACGCAGCAACTATCCTAGATTAGGAGGAAAACTGGTACAAAAGAAACATCAGCGAAATGTATCACATATGTAATAATAATACGGTAAATTATAGAACAAACACAAATAACTTAAATCACATCTACAACGGAATTTTTAAATTTTAAACATAATAAATAGTAAGTGTTAACGCTCAAACTCTAAAGTAAATAGTTACGAATATAAATTTTAGGACAGAAAAAAGTTAGTTAATATCATTAATGGATTGACCACAGCAGTCCTAGAAAGAAAGACAATTGTTTAATTTCTACTATTTTTTTTACTTTACGTGTAGAATTAAATTCTTTTTAGACGAAAGTCGATCGTTGTTAACTTATGAAATAATCTGTTTTGTGTCTTATATCAAATGTTTTACTGTCTATTAAAATTCCTCAATATATTTAAAAGAATTTTTCGCTGCTTTTCAGAACTGTACGTAGTTTGCAACTATAAGATTCCTAAAAAAGTGCTAATAAACAGAAGTTTTAAAACGTTAGCGTTTAAGCTTTAAAGCAAATAGATACGAATATATATTTAAGGACCGGAAAAAATGAGTGAATATCATTGATGGACCGACTACTACAGTCTTAGAAAGAAAAAAAGCTGTCTAAATTCAACTATTTTTGTATACTTTACTTGTTAAATTTTTTTTTTCGAAAAAAATCAATTGTTGTTAACCTGAGTTCTAATCTGTTAAGTGTCTAATAGCACATTTAGCACTGTCTATGAAAATTTTTAATAATATTTAAAGGAATTTATCGCTGCTTTCCGGACCTATCTGAAGTGAGAAACTGTAAGATTTTTAAAGAAGTGCTAATAATATGAAACTTTTTGCCGTTAGAGTTTAACCTTTAAAGTAAATAGTTACGAATATAAATTATAAGGCGGAAAAAAATTAGTTCATATCATTGATGGACTGACTACAGCAGTCCTAGAAAGAGGAACAATTAATTAATTTCTACTATTTTTGTTTATTTACTTGTAAAATTCAATTTTTTGTAGACGAAAATAGATCGTTGTTAACCCGAGATCAAATCTGATTTGTTTCTAATACCACATTTTTTACTTTCTAATAAAATTTCTGAATATATTTAAAAGAATTTTTTGCTGCTTTCCGGATCTGTACGTAGTTAGATATTATAAGATTTCTAAAAATGTGCTAATAAACAGAAATCTTAAAGCGTAAGCGCTCAAACTTTAAACCAAATAGTTACAAATATAAATCATAAGAACGAAAAAAATAAGTAGGTATCATTGATGAACCGACTAAAGCAGTCCTAGAAAAAGTAACAATTGTTTAATTTCAACTATTTTTGTTTATTTAAAGTTTAGAATTCCATTTTTTTTGACGAATTTTGATCGTTTTTAACCTTAGATCAAATCTGTTTAGTATCTAAAAGCACATTTTTTACTGTCCATGAATATTTCTTAATGTATTTAAAAGAAGTTTAAACTGCTTGCTGTACTTTTTAGAAGATTTAAACTGCAAGATTTCTAAAGGAGTGTTAATATTTAATAGGTTTAAAACGTCAGCGTTTAGGCTTTAAACCAAATAGATACTAATATAAATTTAAAGACTGTATTTGCCAAAAATTCCTCCAACRTGGAGTCCTCCGGCGATTGAATTCAACTAATTGTGAGGAAGGTGAAAGGGTAATTAAAACAAAATAAAACACGTGATTGAGCTAATAAAAATGCTAATGCTTTATTGGCTCATCAGGGAAAAGCCTTACGGCATAAAAACCCTGTTTGAATGCTACGTTACACGTTAATGACGATCAACCACGGACAAACCCGTAGTTGACTTCTCGTCTCTCTACCAACGGTCACTTACGGGCAAATCACGTGGAGCCGCTCCTCTCGTTAATCCGTTCGAACTGATTGGTACCAATAAAGACTGTTTCTTACCGTTTCGTATCCCCTCTCCCTTTCTTTACCATTAATTACCGCCTCTGCGGTCCGTCACCTTTCTATCGTCGACACTAGGATGTGATTGCACTACTCCTGGGATGTTGGATCGTCTATGAAGTTCGTTTGTATTATGTAGTGTTTTCTTAAGCGTCCAGCGAAAGAATAGGACGAATGTCTTCGATAATGGGCCCAGCAGGGCGTACGCACTCGCCGCCGAGTGGTGAGGATACGACCGTTAATGTCGGACTAAAGGTGCGGTTTACAAACGTGAATTTCTCGCTCACGATCGATTCCGATCGTACAAAGACCAAAGAAAAAAAGTTGATATTATTGATAGACCGACAACATTAGTCCTAGAAAAAGAAAAAATCGTTTACTTTCAACTATTTTTTTTTATTTTACGTGTATAATTCAATTCTTTTTTAACGAAATTTGATTGCTGCTAACCCGAGATCAAATCTGTTTAATGTCGGATAGCACATTTTTCACCGTCTATAAAAATTTTTTGATATATTTAAAATAATTTTTCGCTGCTTTCTGGACATTTCGGTAGATGTAAACTGCAAGAATTCTAAAGAAGGGCTATTTAACAGTTGTTTTGAATCTTTAGCGTTTTAGGTTTAAAGTAAATAGTTACGAATATAATTTTTAGGTACAAAAAAAAATAGTTAATATCCTTGATGGTTCGACCACGGTAGTCCTAGAAAGAGGAAAAATCGCTCTATTTAAACTATTTTTGTTTACTTAACGTGAAGAATTGAATTCTTTTTTGACGAATTTTTATCGGTTTAACCTGAGGACAAATCTGTTTAGTGTCAAATACAACATTTTTTACTGTCTATGAATATTTCTTAGTATATTCAAAAGAATTTTTTGCTGCTTCCTGGACCTTTTGATTGATTTAAATTGTAAGTTTTCTAAAGAAGTGCTAATTAACAGTAGTTTTAAATCGTTAGCGTTTAGGCTTTAAAGCAAATAGATACGAATATAACTTTAAGGACCAAAAAAAAAAGATTCATATCATCAGTCGACCGACTAAAGCAGTCCTAAAAAAAGGTACAACCGTTTATATCTACTATTTTATTGTTAATATTACGTGTATATTTCAATTCTATTTTGACGAAAGTTGATTGTTGCTAACCCGAGATCAAATTTGTTTAGTGTCTTATAGCACATTTTTTACCGAATATTAGTATTTCATTATATATTCGAAAGAATTTTTCACTGCTTTCCGGACATGTTAGTAGTTAAAAACTGCCGGATTTTTAAAAAAGTGCTAATTAACAGTAGTTAAGAAACGTTAGCGTTTAAGCTTTAAAGCAAATAGTTACTAATATAAATATTAAGACCAAAAAAAAAGTTGATATAACTGATAGACCGACCACAGCAGTCCTAGAATGAGAAACAATCTTTCTGTTTCCACTCTTTGTGTTTACTTATTGTGTAGACTTGAATTCTTTTCTGACGAAATTTTATCATTGCTAACCCAAGGACAAATCGGTTTAGTGTCAAATAGCACATTTTTTACTGTCCATGAATATTTCTTAATATATTCAAAAGAATTTTCCGCTGCCTTCTGTACCTATAAGTAGATTTAAACAGTAAGATTTCTAAAGAAGTGCTAATTAACAGTAGTTTTGAAACGTTAGCGTTTAGGCTTTAAAGCAAATAGATACAAATATAAATTTTAAGACCGAAAAAAAATAGTTGATATCATTGATGGACCGACAGCGGAAGTCCTAGAAAGAAGAAAAATCGTTTAAATTCTACTATTTCTTTTTCCTTTACTTGTAGAAATTATATTTCTTTTCAACGAAAATCAACTGTTGTTAACCCGAGTTCGTATCTTTTTTGTGTCTAATAGAACTTTTCTACCGTTTATGAAAACTTCTTAATATATTTAAAAGAGTTTTTCACTGCTATCCGAACCTTTACCTAGTAGGAAACTATAAGATTTCTAAAGAAATGCAAATTACCCGAAGTATTAAAACGTTCGCGTTAAAGCTTTGATACAATCAGTTTCAAATATAAATTTTGCAAACAAAAAAAAAAGTAAGGTAATATCATTGATAGACCAACTACAGTAGTCCTAGAAAGAGGAACAATCGTTTATTTTTTATTTTTTTTTTTTTACTTTACTTGTATAATTCAATTCTTTTTTGATGAAATTTGATCGTTGCTAATCCGAGATCAAATCTGTTTAGTATCTAATAGCACATTTTTTACTGTCTATGAAAATCTCTCTTTATATATTCAAAATATCAATCAATTTTAGTTTGATTAATTTATCTTTAGAACGATTATTTGTACTTAAAAAATCATTAAATTCAACTAAAAACAACAAATGGGTTTTTGAATTTATTTCTACTTCTACTAAAGTTTGATCTTCATTTAATTCCAATTGAATATGTTTGCTGTAGTTGATATTTCTTTGAGGTGAACCTATTATAGACAGAATATTTTCTTTTAGACAATTCCTATCACTAGAAATCCCCCAATAAACTCCATTAATTATACTTCGAACCACATTGCTTTCCTTTTTAAATCTTTTAATGTCTCCTTCGCCTTGTTCTAAATTAAACAAGAGCATGTCTTTGTTTATAACATGGAAATCACTTAATGATTTGTTCATCCTACTTTTAAATACCTTCAATATCTTTTCTTGTAGTTGTTTTCGAGATATTAAAGCTCTGATATAATATTTTTTATATTCACTGAATATATTCGGGACAAGTTCAACAAAAAAGCTCCACGGACCACTGTATTTAATCCCCGGGTACCATGAGTATAGATCGTCATACACAACATCTATTCTTTCTATTAAATCGATTAGTCCAGTCACAAGGTCTTCTCTATCTGCCAATACCTTTTTAATTGCTTTCAATTTTTTATAAAAATCTTTGTTGATCTTTTTAAAACCTTCGTGAACAGCAAATAAAATATTTATAGTTTTTAGGTTTCCAACCTTTTGCTTTACTATTAAACCCCCTGCTTGTTTCTCTTTGTATTTCAAAATTGTATTGATGTAGGAAAGGTTCAAGTTTGTTTTTTTTTCCCATTTGTAATCCTTTCAGAAACATTCGGTCTTCTTCTATCTGTGACATAAAAGGGCGCAAAACATTTGTTTTTTTAATTGAAAAAGATGAAGTTTAAAACAATTAAATTAATTTGGGTGTTTAAATCAGTTTAAATGTAAATTGATAAATATCATTTTTTTTCAATTTCTACCACAACAAAAGGAATTAAAAATAATTTTCTAAAAATGATTGAAAACAAGTTCGTTCTTGAGTAGCAATAAATTATTCAACACATATAAAGATATTTCTATTGTAAAATCTTTAGATTTTTTAGGAATTATTCGAGTTTATTTTTTTATTTCCATTAAAACTTACACACTTCTCATAAGATTTCTAAGTATTAGAGCACAACAGTCTGAAATAATAACTTAATTTGTTGTTTGAAATAGATGTAAATAAAAAATTAAAAAAGTTTTGGTTTTAGTAGACAGAAATATCAACAACTAGCAAACAGGCTGTTCTTACGATTACTTACTTAAAACCCAATATCAACAAATAACTGTTCTTTACATTCATCTTTCATGTTTGTTATTTACTTTAAAAAAGATTCTAATAACTGTATTCATTTTAAGGAATATTTTTACCAACTTCTCTTTAATTATTCATTTTTTAGTAGTTAAATAAAAAACGATAAACAGGAAACAGTTTACATGAATATATAAATTTCCATCTAGTTTAGTTCTTAAGAGATCTTACCTTGATTATTTCGAAATATGAAAAAAGTTTACAAGCTTTAGATCTGGGGTCCTCAAGGAGATCCGGGAGACCCACCTAGGGACCTCTGCTGGATAAAGAAGGCAATTTTTATATATTTATATATCCTTTTAAATATTCTTAGGAGGTTCGTGAGCTAAAAAATTTGAGACTTCTTGCCTTAGATGACTACTACGTATTAATCCCTCAAATGGTCCCATTATTCATACAGTTTCTTTTGATATAGCCAATCAATTTTAAATAGAATAACAAAGTACAATATTTTAAACTAAACAACTTTAAAGAAGATCAAATGTTAGATTTTAGGAAGAAATTTAATTAAATTTTATAAAAATTACATATTTTTTTTCCTGACCATACTCACCCTGAGTTGCTTGTAAATAAAAATTATAAACTGTATAAAAAGGAGAGAAGCAGTTTGTACATTGATTCAGTCTAAAGAATTCATCTATAAGCTTTTCATCAAACTTACTCAAATTTTTTAGAAGTTGTTTTTCTTCTTCCGAGAAATTATATCCACCATTTCTCTTTAGTGCAGTAGAAAATATTATACAGACGTATAGAAAACATAAATTTAAATTCATCACAAGTATAAATAAAAAAGTTATTCTTAAATAGGTTTTTTAATTTAAATTGATCAGTTGATAGGGGAATAAATCAAATCACATGCCAAAACTGTATCATTTAACCAAATTAAGTCATAATTTACCTTTTAAAACTGACTATTATAATTTGAGTCGCGAAATCCATTTTTAAACCAGACAATTTATCATTTAAATTACAAATAGATAACTTGTTTTTTATTTATAGCTAGAATTTTGCCATTTTACACAATTTATATTATAAGTTGAAAAAATAAACTGTAAAAGTTTTAATTATTTTGCTAGATTTAATTACACTCTTGTAGGGTATTAATACGACACAATAAGTTTATATTGTACAAAACAAGAGAAAAATCTAACCTTAAAAGAAAAATGATGAGCTTAAAAATTTTTGTTTATATAAGAATTTTGAGAAAACTTAAAAGGTCTTTTATAGGTAAATTACTTTCTGCTAAAAAATAATTCTGACTTTTTCCAATAAATCCGGATCTTGAAATATTTTAATTAGAACTGTCAAATTTAAATTAATATATCTTATATAGGCAAAAAAACATATCCATTATTTTTTTACAGTCCATTCGAATGGTAAAAATTGGAGAATTAACAATAGATTTTAAAAAACAAATTGAATTTTAAATGGATTTTGATCCTTTATTTTAAAAATTTCTTCAAAAAAGATTTAGGTTTCCTTGATAACCTGCAGTCAAACATAATAAATACATGCAACATTGATTTTTATAATTTACTTAATTAAGAACGTAGTAATAGTAAGGTAATCTTCATAAACAAACACAATTTACCATTAAATTATAATTGTGAATGTTATCTAAAGCAAAGGTTCTCAAACTGGGATCCATGACACCTCAAGGGATCCCTAACAATATTTAAAACGATATTTTGCCGTTTTGTGACCCTATCGGGACATTGGACCACAGTTTGAAAACCTCTGACCTTAAGTATATTGAAAGTATATCAAGACCCACTTATCCAGCAGTCAGGGCATGGTGTCTCTATACGTCGGATAACGTGGATTCGAATTCCACAGGTGTCATTATTTATTTCTGAGAAATAGATAAAAACAGTAGGAAGATTAGCTTACGTTGTGAAGACAATAAATATAAGAGTGGCAATCGTTATCGGGAGTATAGTTTGGTTGGATTGATCTACTGACTTAGAGTTGAACCGAAACTTTCTCCATTGAGCGTTTTACGTAAGTGAGATGACGAGTCAGAAACAATAGCTATACTAGGAGACTGTCCGCGGAAAAATCAGGTGAATCTTGGGGTCAAAACAAACCTGGAATAGTACACGCCAAAAGTATTTCTATTTTATAACTTTATGAAGGATATCGTCAGTGCTGGTGTTTAAGCCGAGAGTGAAGACTTATTTGATCTTCATCTCAGTCTTCATAAGTTGCTGAAAACGGTTCAAACACGATGAAACAAGTCATCTAAGCAAAGGATAAGATACTCTGCATCTTCTCGAGGGATTTTCGTAGAGCATACTTGTAAAAGGTTTTTTTTTGTATTGGCTAAAAACAATCATGACCTAACTATCGGGCACGTAGTACGTCTGGATGGAAAAAAGCTCTAGTTCTAAAACACCTGCATAGACCGTGATGTGATAAACAGACTATCGTAGGGGTACTTGATTAAGTTACTGTCTTATCGTTAGATTAATGAATTTCCTAGAGCTATAGTTATATTTTTTTAAATTTAATATTCTGTTACTTTGAAACTTCGACCATAAATAAATACCTTCTAGTGAATCTATTTCTTTGTGATAGACTATTAAAACATTCTCTATTTTAAAACGAAACTACTCACAAATATAGTAGAAGTTTGATCTACTGCTGTATAATTTATTTTTAGAGTATAGTATAAAAATTCGTCGAACGCAAAGTCTAATCGAGTTTAAAGAGCAAGGGCATCTTTATATATAGTCCAGTCAATAAAAGAAAACTTGGTAAATTTAGCTAGCTGGGGAAAACTTGATATAATGGTAATTCGACGACGCTGAATCGCGGAATTTTTAAATCGAATCTTGATGCTTATGGTATTTTTTACTATATTGAAGAATAATATATTTTTATATTAAAAAAATAAAATGTTAACTGTAATTCTAGTAATAAATCTTCCTTTATTTGCGCTAAATAATAAACA
>NW_014570107.1:21180-25142 GCF_001313835.1 Polistes canadensis
ATGTATTTTTCAATTCTCTACAACTTTTGTTTGAAACTTTTTTCGATTTAATGCCTAGATTCTAAGATACGGCCGTTTTTTTACCCTTTTTTACCCTTTTTCTCAAAGATCTCCTGGTCCAATTGCAAAAAAATTTGCACCATTCGATTCAGCRTCGTCGAATTACCATTATATCAAGTTTCTGGCAAAGTGGTCAAAAATTTGGCACTTGGCCCTTTTATTGCCTGGACTAATAAAACTGTTTTTCCCATTAAAAATCCTACATATATGGTTAGAAAATGTTTATAATCACATTTAAATATTTTCATAAAAAAATGCCGGATATACAATAAATAGTACTGATAAAGCATTTAGATTAATGAGAATTGGTTCAATTTTTAATAATATGATAACGGATGAAAAAAAAACGAAAGATGCATGGTTAAAATTTTCCAGGGTATCAAAATAACGTTCAGTAAAAAAAAGAAGAATATTTATGTGTGATCAAAATTATAGGAAGGATAAAACAGAACTATCATTTTTAAAAACAATTACTTTTCAATTCTAAAATTTATACCTTTTGTAATTACGATCAAATCTAACCTTTCCATCTGAGATATCCAGATGACATAATAGTTGAAGTTATGGGTATAGAATAAAAATACGGTGAAGAATGACTAACATTTACACTTTATTGTACCTCATAATATCCATATTGATAATGTTTTTAGAGGATTCTCAAATGATTTTCGTCTTATTAATAGTTAGAAGAATGTCAAGATTTAATACAGTATTTCTCATGTATTGTCTTTTTTCAGACGGAACTACTTTTTACGCTCCAAAAACCGTATTCGACAAAAATTTTCATCATTAGACAATAAAACACCAACCTACAAAACTTTTTAATAAATTAAGATGTCATTTCCGCCTTTATAAACAAACAAGATTCTTCTGCATTTCAAGTCATAAATAACAGCCACGTATGGAACATCAGCTTTGATCACTATTGGATCTTCTTTTTTTATGGAATCTGGTTTTTTTGGTCTGAATTCATTAGGGACATCGTTAGCTATGATGTCTATCACGGTAAATAAATATGAAGACACACTAGGTGGTTTATTTACAGAAGAAATTGATGAAAAAAGATCCATAGTGTTTAGTTCAGTGAACAAACGGTCTTTTTTAAGAATCGATAAAACGATATTTCTTTCTGATAAGAGGTTAATATAAGACTTTAGGCCACCTGGACATAATTCCATAAATACTTTCCAAAGTGTTCCGACTTCGACGTTGATACTTTATGGAATCAAATATAATATCACTGGATCTCTACTTAGTTTATACTCATTTATCTTACACGGTAGAACAACTACCTCGAATTTTATTCCATCTACATTTTTATAATCATATATAAAATCTCCTTTTATCTTAATAGATTTGGTTTTTTGACGAGAGCCATCTCTCAAGGTAAACAACTTTTTTGTTAGTTTCATATCTCCCTTAACATAATTATAATACTCACTAACGGACGTATAAATTTTATTTACACTCAACATATTTTCAATTCTCAAATTAGATGCTTCTTTTTTACATCCAGTTTCGTCTATCCAGGAATTATACTCATCCAAATTGTTCTTTTTTCATAAAAATCGTATCCTATAAGGTGACATGAAGTTTTTTCTGGTAATAGATTATTCTTCTGAGAAGGTTCAAGAATACACGTAGAAAAGAAACAATTTTCAATTGCATTATACCTAATTCTAAAATCTGTATTGATTAAATGGTTATCACAAAGATTTCGATTACTAATACCATATTCCTCTTTATATATTTGCAAAGACAAATTATATAGACTAATAAATGGCGAAAAACAACAAGTTCCCTGATTTTGTTCTAAGAATAATAGTGAGGTTTTAAAGTCATATTCATGAGTAGACTCTAATAGAAACTTTTCTTTGGTTGTAAATATATAGTCACTAGAATTGTCTATGTGTTATAGTTGCATTGTTCATGAGAATTAACATAAAACTAAACTTCATATACTTTATAATGGGTTACTTGTTTTTTTCGATATAAATTACTTTTATTTTTTTTAATTTGCCTTATTTTGTTTTAATCAAACAAATTCGAGTGAAAAAACGGAGTTATTATGAGGAAAACACCAAAGCAAATTATTTATGATTATATTTTGGTAAATTCCACAGTTTATTTGTCTATCCACATTATTTTTCAATTTATACTTCGAAAAAATCCAAATAGAATTTTGGATTGTCAAGGTTTTGCTAAAACTAGTGAAAGTGATTTTTTTTTTATTTTACGATCACCAATTCAACGTCAGAATATGAGTTAATATAAGGTAATAGAGAGAATCTGAACATTTTCCTTTTTTCTATTTACATTTTATGATGAAAAATCATATAAAGAAAAGATATTTACAAAAAAAAATATGTTAATATGACAAACTGTCTTCAATTAGAAAATCTTGATATTTTTATGAGAAAAATTACAACCAGAATACTTCTCCAGGAATATAAATTATCGTTGTGAACAAATTGAGCCGTTTATTTTGAAAGTGGCCTAACTCCATTTGTCAATTATTTTCGATTACGMATGGTTACATCTACAACTTCAAATTATCTATCAATACAGCATTTAAGATTACTTATATTCCGAGTAAATACGGTAATTCTGGACACATAAGTTTTCAGAGTTAGTTGAATAACTGAGCCGTTTATTTTGAAAGTGGCCTAARTCCATTTACACTTAAATTACTGYTACTTCAGTAGCATATTATAAACGCAATATAACAAAAGCGTTAATAATAATTTACTGTTTGTCCCCCGAGATTATTATAATATTATCGAAAAGTGTCGGAAATGTAATAACTTTATTGTACATGAAATGAAACAAGAAGATTTTTAATCAACAAAATTATTAGAAGACGCAATTTTTAAAAGGGTAAAGAATTCTAACAGAGAACCAATAAACTGGTTTAAAATATGTTTCACATACACAAAATGTAGATGAGTAGAAAATTGTTTTGTAATTTATGTTTGTAAAAAATGTTTTGAATCTATTAATTTATGTTTTTAAAGTGTTATAAAGATATGTAAATAAAATGAGTATTGTTTTTTTTCAATTTGAAGCATCTTAAATTATGTTGAATGGATTTCGGTTCCTTCAAATATTATAACGAATCTGGTTGTTAATTTTGAAAGTGGCCTAACTCCATTCTTGGTAAGAAAACGCATATTATTCACTTAATAATTGCCATTATTTTAATGAGAACTGTAAATTTAATACACTTTAGATACACTTAAGCAGCATAACTCATTGGTATTCTGTACGTATATTTTTAATTGCGTTGAAACATAAAACCTTAAATATCTCAATTTAAGTATAAATGGACTTAAGCCACTTTCAAAATAAACGGCTCAATTAATTGATGAAATCATCCATGCGTTTATTTTTTTGTAAAACTTCAAAATTGGGAATTTCAACTATCTTACGTATTTTTCTTTAAATTATGCTCTTTTCTAAGACTTCTACGATTTATAAAATAGCGTATCGTTTTTATTTTTGCGTCATGATGGTGGTTATTAAAAGAAAAATTTATTTTTATTTGTTTGTTCGAATAATGCAAAAAATATATTTTTGAACAAACGTTAAACTCAAGGTTACATGATACGATTATTAATTACGTTATCTTATACCTCTCAAAAATATACACAAATTCGACTATAAATAGTTATGTAAAATTTAAAAGAACTTTTAAAAAGTGAAATATTAAATTTGAGTGTAAATAATGTTTAACACTAGAACTACGAAGATTTACTATATACCTATTTCAACCAACCGGTCATTTTGACCGGTTTTTTTTGTTTAAGTAAACAAAATAGTAGAATTCAAGAAATAAAACTATAAATTCATAAGATAATTTAATTTTCAAGAAAATAAAATATATTTCATTCAACTATTGTAAT
>NW_014570107.1:26187-37169 GCF_001313835.1 Polistes canadensis
TTAGGTATAACACATAGTTATCTCTGAAAATTAGAAGCGTAAGAACAAAATAATCTATAATATTATTCTATACACAAATTTAATAAAAATCATGACATTATCGTAAAATATTAAATAGGAATATTAGAGGAAATGGTATAAATAAATGATGCAACCGGTCATTTTGACCGGTTCGTAGTTCTAGTGTTAAAACCATCCCTAACAGATGTCCTTAGCCTCGTTTTTATCAGTACATCTCTTTAGATATAGAAAACTTTGTTTTTAAACAAATTAAATGGTGTTTTGTTTTGCTATTGATTCTTTTCTGCGTCATAATCAGACAAATCTTGCTGCTATTACAGGTATATTTCAAAAAGTTTTCTTACTAGGGACATAGAAGATGAAACTAAACAACAAAACGTAAGCCCAGAGACTATGCAGGAAAAAGATGAAGCGAATATATTTTAGATCAATAAAATAACGGTATGGTGTCAATATCTGCCCATAATGAAAATAATCGATCCCTTTATTTTAAAAAAATGGTGTGATCCAAAAATAATGGCGTAAAGAAATAATATTGGAAAATATTGACATAAGGTGATTTATTTGAGTAAGTTACTATTTATAGAGCTTTCAACAAAAAAGTTCAATCTTTTTTATACTAAAAGGAGAATCATTAAATGGTTTTCAGAAGTAATTTTAAACTCGCACTCAAATTATATACAAATAATTTTAGTAAAAATCATACTTTACTTTGTATCTTGAACGTAATTGTAACTCATTAACGACCTTAACCTTTCAATATTCCTAGTAAGATTTTCCTATTGAAAAAAGACGGTTATTTCCACTACAGCTATATATTAAGACCATACCAAGCTTTGTTTTAAAGGGGAGTTTTTCAACATTGACAAAACCGCTATCGCAGTTTAAACTTAAAGTTCCTTGCCGTGCATTTCTTTAAGTTAGCAAACTATTTAAGATTAAAAATTAATAACTGTTGTTTCTAAATGATTATCATGCTTAATCTATATTGTACTCTAACGTGTTTTTGAATATTTTTTACACGAATGATTAAATTACAAAGTATTCCATAAATAGAAAAGTGTTTACTGTAATATTTGTCAACTTAGATTAAAAATAATAGGTTTGAAGGACATGTTTATAGACAAATCTTAAAAGTCTAAATAAAGAATCGATTGAAATCCGATAAAGAAACCAATGTATCTTATTGATATAGTAGGTAATTAGGTTGTAATATTATGTGCACGAAAGACGTATTATTGAGAAACTTGGATTGTAAGTTCCCCATATGGTGATTTTCTACCCTTAAAGTATAAGTTTTATTTCTAATGAGGAAGACTAATCCTGTTTATCAAATTTTTTAATAGTTAATTCTTGTAAGAGGTAAAATAATTAATATTTTATATCGTACCCTAATACGATAATATTAAATTTTGTTAATTTAAAACGTTACTTTGATTTTAATTTATCATAATCTTCTTTAAAAAAAATGGAACAGAGTTAAAAAAAAATAAAAAAGTTTAAAATTTGAGTTTTTGTTGACATATTTCCAATTTAAATAATTTCACAAGAATACTTTTAAATTCTTTATGGGATATATTGGATTGGCAGGAAAGTAATTTCGGATTTTGATTATAGATGTTTTACTCCCATTTTTATATTGCTCGTTAATGTTATGATTTTCTTTTTATTATATATGTTATCTGTAACCCTTACTTAACGTTATGAAATCATTGAGCAGATATTATCTTAATGTTCTTTCTTTATTTGAATAATAATATGGAGTGCAAAAATGAACATTTTCGCAATATCTTGCTTTATTATTTCCGTAAAGGAAAGAACGCAAGGCAAGCAGCAATAAAGATACGTGATGTGTATGGTGATAAAGCCCTTCAAGAAAGGCAATGCCAAAATTATTTTGAAAAATTCCGTTCTGGAAATTTTTCTCTTAAAGATAACCAACGTTCAGGTCAACCAGTTAAGCTGAATGAGAATGAAATCAAAACAATCATCGAAGCAGATCGTCACGTAACTACATGGGAGGATGCAGAGAAGGTAAATGTTTCACATACAACAATTCAGAATTATTTAAAACGTGTTAGGCTCGTTAGGAAGCTGGATATCTGGGTTCTGCACGATTTGAAAGAAATTCATCTGACACAGCGTATCAACGTTTGCGATGTATTGCTTAAAGGCAATGAATTCGATCCGTTTTTAAAACAAATCATCACTGGAGACGAAAACTGCATTGTATACAACAATGTCAATCGAAAACGATCGTGGTGCACGCCTAATGAGTCATCGCAAACTACTTCAAAGGCAAATATCACAAAAAAGAAGATTCTGCTCTCAATTTGGTGGAATTGGAAAGGTCCGGTGTATTTTGAGCTGCTTCCAAGGAACCAAACCATTAATTCGGAGGTCTACTGTCGGCAACTGGACAAATTRAATGCAGCAGTCAAGGAAAAGCGACCAGAATTGGTCAATCGTAAAGGTGTCATTTTCCACCAGGACAATGCTAGACCGCACACATATTTGGCTACTCGGAAAAAATTAATGGATATTGGTTGGGAATTAATATTACACCCACCATATAGCCCTGATCTTGAACCATCGGATTACCACTTATTTCGATCTCTGGATAACTCCCTCCGTGGTAAAACTTTTAATGATGATGACGCTGTAAAATCGTACTTACTTCAGTTTTTGGCCAAAAAAGATCAGACTTTCTACGAGCGTGGAATTTTCAAGTTGTCAGAGAGATGGCAAAAGGTCATCGAACAAAATGAACTATACATCATAGATTAAAGTTCAATGCAAGTAAAAAAAAAAACACTTTTATTTTATGGAAAAATCCGCAAGTTCTTTCATGCCAAGCCAATACATCCAACTCTGTGATTTTATAAACGATAAATTGAATCTGATTGTTTATCGTTGAATAATTAGACCACTTAAACTTTTAATTTGTTTTTATGATAAAAAATGTGATCCCTTCTGTTAATAACCACATTTTGAGATTAAGATTTTCGTTATACATTCATAGCCGAATTAATATATTTTGATGTTCTAATTAGATGAGATTAATTTAAATTCAAGATTTGGATATACACCAAATGATTTTTATTGTATTTCTAGTGTCATCATGGGTACTTGGAAATAAGCATGAAGAAATTCCTAAGACTATAACAACACGATTGTCTTTTATTGTTGTATCCAATTACATTCAAAGATCTATAAATGTTAACATAAAATTACTCGATGAGATATCATGTGGTATGAAAATAGGTAGAGTTTTTATTCTTCAAATTTCAAGAGTATTTGGTAATAATCCGATTGTCTCCGAATCCTTAGAAGCAGTTTCTGATGACTACAAGTTTTATTTTATAGAAGTAGAAGTTTCTTTCGACCCTCTTCTAGATAAATATCTTCAATTGTTAATTTAAAAATTCGTTTGGAAAATGAAAAGTATATGATAGTAGGACCATTTATCGTTGAACGAAGAAATAATATAGTCAAGATAAGTTTTGAAAAACCGGATGCTTTAAATGATACATGTTTTGCTTTAAATAGACCTTATGAAGAAATGAGATATTGTGTTTTTATTCCTAAATCTTGCGTAAAAAAAAAGGACCCGGAACAGAGTAAAAGGAAATTACGCATCACGTTTTCAGGGAGAAATGAATGTATTACATCAAGAGTAGAGTCTTATTTACACTTGATAAATCAAATAAAAAGGAAAAAAGAAAATCCATACTGAACTTCAATGATGATAGCAAAAAGAAATCAACATATAGTGATAAACTGATCGAAGATTTAGAAAGCTTGGTAACTTTTCGAACTTTAAAGGATTTGATTTACTCAAAATACTCTATAAATAAAAAAAATGCTATAGATAATTATAAGAAAAATAAATTAAAATCTTTGAATACTACTAAATCAACCGAAAATGTTTGTGAACAATCTTTAGAAAGTGCTAATGTGAAAAAAGTCGATGATAAAAAAGAAAAAGAACATTCTGATACCACAGGGGATAATCCAAAGACCAACAACGACATTTTGAATAACTGTTTATCTCATACTTATCTAACTAAATTTGATTGTGTGAGTCCTGTTTCAGTTTTTGAAAACCGTCAAAAACAAATTTTCGATTTTCAAGGATTGGTTAAAAGTACTGAAAAAGAAAGAACGCATTCTGCTGGAGAGAATTTAAATTCCTATAAAAAAACAAAAAACAAAAAAAACGTTTGTTGTTGCGACCGATGCCTTAATCGGTACTCCAGTGGATTGTATAGTGAATCGAAAATGCCCTCATGGGTGATATCGAGATTGTTTATTAATAGGAAGGTGAATAGGAGAATAAAACACAAATAACAAATATATTTGAACCCAGTCAGTACTAACAAGTACGCTTTATTTGGCTCGTCAGGGAAAAGCCTTTCGGCATAAAAACCCTGGTTGAAACGTTGAAAAAGAATCCGTACAAAGCAGAACAATTCTGGCCACGTGCAGGACCGCCTTTGTCCCTTGTCGCTGGCCGAATTTAAATGATGTAGTATTGCGCAATACAATAATTCTTCCTCGAAGTGGCTCTCGCAAGTCTCAGCTTTTCAAATTAGATGGATCTCGAGTGAGGAATCATGAGTGATGAATGATAAATGATGGATGCCGAATGCCGAGTGCCCAAATGACGAGTGCCGCTAGGCACGAGAATGCGCTGGGCTTTATATAAAAAAGCGATGCAATGCTGGACCAATCACCGAAAAGCCCGATGATAACGCGACCAACGATACCTATGATTGGCGTAGTAAATGTGGTGGGAGAGCGCAAGCTAGAAGAAAGAAGAAGCCCTTACAAAGGTCTTGGCGCTCCCGTGGTTACAACCAAAAACAAAGATACTGCTTTGTCGCGCGTGTCTCACGCCTCGGCAGGGCCGTACACTCTCCGGCGCTTCGCCCTACTCATTCGTTGCGTAAGATACGCAACACCAACCTTTTCGCCTTTGCGAACCGGAAGCAGAAGTAAGAACCCCTATGGACCAGTGTTTCAAAAATTATGACAACGATAAACCACCTTCAAGTATTATATCGTCCATTTTTAAGAAAGGTGATAGATCGAGTCTTGGGTTAACAAGATGTTCTACGAACCCGTGGTTGGGATCACTGGTTTATATAATATATCATATACGAATGATCATAATTCATTAAACGATTAATATTATAAAGTTAAATTTATAAACATTATAATACACATTGTAATAAAAGTTTAAATTATAATCTATATAATTTTTGAGTTCGGTTTTTAAGGTAGGCTAATTCTAACTTTAAACAAATGGTAAAGTCAATTCCAAATATCAAAATCAATGAACAGAGTAAGAAAAAAAGAAGTTGTAGATATAATAGAAACAGAGATATTGATAAACAAACTAAGGGGGAGGGGGTTCGAATTGTATAGAGAACCTAGTAATAGAAATTATATCGATTTTAGATATAAAGTAAATATTAAAATATCTGGAATGATGGTTAACCGTTTAAAAATAACATAGAAAAAGAAAAAATTAAAAGTACATGTAAATAAGAGAAGACCTCAAAATATTACCCCAACTATACTATTATAAGAAAGACAGTTCGATTTAAACCCTTTTAAAATAGTTTAAGAAACAAGAACAAAAAGAGTAAACAACAAGTGTATGTGTTCTTAATCTTTTACAGAAGATTTATCCCCAGATCTCAAACTTGATATTTGAACTTTAAAATGTAAAATAAATTTTAAATCAGACCAAAGAAAGAAGCTTCAGAAGTTGTCATTGTTAAATTAAAGAAGATTTCAATTGCAGATTATCACGAAAAAATAACTTTTTCTACAAATATTATTAGATGTGAGATATTTAGTAAATGTAACTGTGATATCTCATTCTAAAAAGGAAGAGAGAATCTTCACCAAAAAGCTAATTTCTATTCCTTGAACTTCACATATCCTTCTATAACGTGTTTCACTGTGTATTTTTATTACAATTACCAAAATATTTGTGAGGGAGGTTATAAATTCCAACATTTAATTGTAAAGTCTAATAAATTAAACTATTATTGTTTAAATTTATATTTTTTTAAATTTACACAACAGAATTTCTAAGTCTTAACGGTGTAAGTTTAAATTACTTTTTTATTTCATCATAGAATAAAATTAGTATTAATTTCAGGCAATTTAATTTATCGATAGCTTTATAACTATTCATTCTGCTATCCTCCAGGAATAACTATTTTTATAAATCCTCTAGGCGTGAATTAATCTATGATTAATATTTTATGTCATCAGATGTTTTTATTTAAAAATAAATACAGCTGTTACCTACTAATGAATATATTTCATGTTTCTTTTGAAATAGGAAATTTTTCTTATCTCGTGTTACTATTGATCTTTCCATGTTGAAAAATACAGATAATGAGTCTATTAATCATTATTTAAAATTTAATAATATATCTAGACTCCTTGTTTCTAGAACAAATCAGAATGAACTATTTCAAAATCCTAGTTTTAGTTTACACGAGCTCTTGTAACTAGGATATAAATATTTACTTTTATACCATCTAATCCGGATCAATAAAGTTCGGCAATATATAAATTTTAATCACCACTTATAATTAACAATCAATATTTTGATGTCTTTATCACTCGGTGCTTCTTACAATCACTGACAACATATGGCGGTATCTCGTGCTTCTAATGCACCAAATTTAATTTATTGGTTAACTTTTAGTAGTTTTTAACCCTTTCGCTACGAGCGTCGCTTATAGGCGACATCCGCGCGATGTCCTGTGTGTACGAGCGTCGCCTATAGACGTCGTCATCTGCCTGATAGTCTGCTCAACTAAAGAAAAACTGAACTAATTGTGTTTCTTAGCCAAAAACTTGATATAATGGTAACTCGACGACGCTGAATCGAATGGTGCTAATTTTTTTGCAATTGGATCAGAAGATCTTTGATAAAAAGGGTAAAAAAGGTAAAAAAGCCATATCTTAGAATCTAGGCATTTAATCGAAAAAAGTTTCAAACAAAAGTTGTGCACAATTGAAAAATACATAAAAAATGTTCTGAAGGTGTATCTTCGTATTTGCAAAAATAAACGAGAAATATTGGTAAAATTAATTTTAGGAGTAGGGGACCAGCCCCGCTTCTTCTTACACGCAAGCGAGCTATTGTGCGTTATCTTGGGATCTCTCGGTCGTGAATGCGAGTGCGAGTAAGAAAAGAAATGGATATTTCCTCTTCTATTTGTTGAGCGTTCTGTATTATATATTTCTGATATTTTTTCATGCTGTAGCGAAAATTTTTCGTCTTGACCATCGAGTGTCGAGCGTTATGTATATCTATATATATATCGGCGTATAAGCGCGGCATTTTTAAATCGAATCTTGATGCTTATGGCACGCTGTTTTTTTATTTATCGTCAAAAATAGTGAACCTTGATTAAAAGAAAAACAATAGTTCATTTTAACAGAAACTATTATTATTTAGTCAACAAATTATGTATTTTAGGAAATTTTAAATGTAAGATTTGTTGTCTCGTAAATTGTGTATCAAATTGAATACATATTTGAAAAAGAAGAATTTTATATCTACACATAAAATTAATTCAAGATATACAGGAAAAGATATTCTAAAAACGTGGAATTTATTTTTTGTCTAGACATAATTTTAATTCATTTTTATTATGTTATAAGAAAACAGAAATGCATTTTTATTCAGCTTCAAAGTCATAGAAATTATAAGGAAAAAATTGAATATTTGTCAAATGGCACGCAAGCGTAAGTAGTATCGTCTCTGCTTCTCACGCCGGTAGTTACTGTTCCATTCTTCGAGGGGGAATTATTTTTTTTTTTAAGTGTTTCTATCCTTAAATTATACAAATTCTTTTTACATTTCTTAATTTATAATAATATTAAAAAAATTTTTAATAAATATTAAAAAAATTTTTTTAAAGCTCGTATGGTTAGAAGAGAGATGAAAAAAAATATTGTTGAATTTAAATATAACACTGATGAAATGCTGTCATTAAAATTAACTACAGGTTTTGTTGCTCAACAAATTTCTTTGTATGATTTGGGTGAAATTGAATTGTTTGCAAAGCTAGGCCTAATTCATAATTCACGTATCTGTGAATTTTGTTTACAGCCGATGCAAATTACAAAGAAAACAAAATGTGTCGACAAATACTCGTGGAAATGTAAGAGGCTTTGTCGTCGAGAATGCAGTTTGAGGAAAGATTCGATCTTTGAATCGATTCGAGTTCCTACGACTAAATATTTCAAATTTATATCATTTTGGTGTCGAAATAGCCTACAAATAGATTTGGCCTTTGGCACCGATATAACTAGAAATACTATTTCGATCTGGTCTCGAGATTTAAGAAAAATCATCCAAGAATACCTTATCGATAACAGGGAACTTTTAGGGGGTTATGACGAGAACAGAAACAGTAAAATTGTCGAAATCGACGAATCATTGTTTTTTCGTCGTAAGCACAATAGCGATATACCGAAGCCAATTGGGTCTTTGGTATGGTCGAACGTGCCTCAAAAAAATATGTGCTTTTCCCTGTTCCTGATAGGAGTGTTTCGACTTTATTACCAATAATAAAGGACTATTGTTTGCCTGGTACAATAATAGTCAGTTACTGCTGGGCCTCTTACAGATCCTTGAACGAAGAACCAAGTTTTGAGCATTTTCAGGTAAACCATTCTCTTAATTTTATATTTCCAGACAATCCATTAGTACATACGCAGTCAATAGAAAACTGCTGGATCCATGCCAAAAGGCAACTAAGAAATCAAAATGGTGGATCACAAAAAAATATAGAAGGTTATTTGTATGAATTTGTTTTTAAAAAAAATATACTACCGAATTGTCGCGAATATAAGCCCACCCATAATGCCTAATTTTTATCATTTGTTTTCAATTTGCAAATTCGAATATAAACTCATAGATTTTTATTCGAGGATGTTTAAATATCGGAAAAATTGACTTGAATATAAGCCCATGGGCTTATATTTAAGTGAGGTTATATTCGCGACAATCCGGTAGGGACTCACATTTAAATAATTTAATCATTATACTGTCTAATTTGTTCGAGGAGAATTAAATCTATTCCACTTCTATTTTTTTAAATTTATTTTTTGTGTTTGCTAAAGTTATTTTCTTCTTTAAAAAAAAATATTTTCGTTTTTTTATAAATTTTTTCATAACTTTTTTTTGGCGGCTGATATTTGGATCTTACCCAAAATGATACTCTTCTACTTTCTTTCTTCTTCTGGAAATAAAGAAATGAACTGAAATAAAATTGTTATAGATATCTCTATACGTGAAATCAACGACATGCGTATTTCAATATTTTACTATTTTCTAGAAAAATATTGGTTTAAAAAATTTTCAAAAGTTACCCCTGATGTTTTTAATAAATAATTCGGATTCAAAGCACAACAAAAATATCTGCTATATCTTCGTTAACCTACTTGTTATTTTCACACATGGGTTAGTAAACTTTCTTTTATTTATATAAGTTTTTTAAATAAGACAGTTAATTATTCAAAATAAAATTTATGGAACTTTATAATATAAGATATCTAAAAAGATTAGTATGTTGTGGTATCCAACCACATGAAATTTTGATTTTTCTACGACAGAGTGTTTGTTAAAAAGACTATCTATGCATCAAAAAAAAAGATATTAGTATATATGTCTAACATAGACGAATTTTAACTCTTAAATACATTGATATAAATAAATAAAAGTGTTAATTTTAGACTAATCTCTTAAAAAAACATCGTCAGTTTAAAAGAAAAAATAACGTTTATGTTTAAGAAATAGTATTTCACAAAAACTTACAAAATATTTTAGTATTATCAATTATGATATTTTTTTTTAAAACTCTGTTTTTATTTATAAATCTTTTTCTTACATAAAGCAAAGAAGAAGAATGTTTACTTTATATTATTCAAAATATTCTTTTAATTCTTAAACAATCTTTTACTTTATATTACACAATTGAACTAATCACTTCTTTTATTCTTTTTTAAGTTATTTTTTTTTTGTTCAAAAAACATAAATAAAACAAATTAACATGTTTAGAGATTTTTTTTAAATTCGATAATACATTCTCTTACAAGTAGTAAAATCAATATTCAATGTCTAAATGATAGTTAATATAGTTTTAGCAATCTATTTGTAATATTTAAAATATCATAAAATAGATTAAAGCTTATAGATTTTAAAAATAATGATAAATATAAAAAAAAGTATAAAATCAATCTAAACAAAAACCCATGAAATTCATTATCTTTCTAATATTATCTAAACTTATAAGAACATCAAATGATTTAGTTAAAACTAACGAATTACTCAAAAATTGCCAAAAAATGTCTGTTTTCATAGTGTACGAAAAAGAAAAATACAACATCGAAAACTTTCAATTAACCCATTGTGACGAAATAACTGAACTTTTAAAACTAATACCTCGTTATAATTATATTCAAAAGCAAACAAAAACTTTTATTACACCTGAAAACCTAAAATTTCCTTTATCTCAACTTCAAGAACTAATAAACGAAGAAATACGATCATTATCTCTAAGATTTTGTTTTTCTATTATTGAATATAAATTTCCAAACAAAGACTTCTTTCCACTAATTTTAATTTTAAATTATAGCTTTCGAAATTCATCAAATTCAGATAATTCGACATATCTTCTTAAAATAGTTCTAGATTGTAGAAATCAGGAGAATAACATTTCTGGTATTAATAATCAATATTCTTGTCCCAACAGTATATTAATATATATGAGTTTCAAAGGGAAAATTGAAGACAGTTATTAAATTTTGATGAACAAATTTATTTGATCTTGTTGAACGTTTCGTCCCTTACTGGGGACTTCCTCAGCAACTACAAAATTTTTTTTTTTCTTTATATTATTTTATAATTATGACTTGTT
>NW_014570107.1:38909-41837 GCF_001313835.1 Polistes canadensis
CGATTAAATGCCTAGATTCTAAGATACGGCCATTTTTACCCTTTTTCTCGTTACAGCCACATCGTATTGCAAAAAAATTAGCACCATTCGATTCAGCGACGTCGAATTACCTTTTTATCAAACTGTCGAGAACTTCTACYYGAAAGTTTTTCCTTCACCTCTTATTGACTGGGCTATAATATTTATTCTTACAAACATGCAGCGAGATGCAATATCGGTGATAATCTTAGACAGGAAATAAAATGAAACCTAATACTGTTGAATTTTAATCCTAAGGATAAAATATATTAAATTCAAGCTTGAGATTGTCCTCTTCTCTCTCTAACCCTTGGCCTGTTCCGTTCTTCGCCAGGGACGCATGTTACCATATTCCCATGTTCCCTGATACGGTCTTTGAGATATTTGGAAGCCGCCTATATCGGCAACTACATACCTATCGTTTCGTAATTTTTTTATAACTTCGTACGGACCCCTAAATTTTGGTATCAGTTTTTTCCCAACACCCGGAGTGCTATCAAAATTCCTTACCACCACATAATCACCGACATTAAATTCTGACCGTATCTTATGATGGCGTTTATCATAGTACTGTTTGTTATAATTTTGCTTCTCAGCTATTCTATCTTCGGCCTTATTCCTAATTGCTTTCAAATCGCGTTCGCTATTCGCGATGGTGTTTTCTAGATAACCACGGACGTTATCGACAATGTCACCCCTCTGGGGTACACCGAATAATAACCTACTAGGAGATTCCCCGGTTGATGCATTCGGACTGTTATTTAGAGCGTATTCAATGTCCGTTAAAAATTGATGCCAATTTTTCCCCGATAATTTGTCATTTAATTTGGCTAACATTRRCGCTATGGTCCTGTTATACYTTTYGACTTGCCCGTTTGCCTGAGGTGAACCCGTGGCGATCTTTATATGATTCACATTTGAACTTAACATAAAATCTGAAAATTCTTTCGAGGTAAAGCATGTTCCCCTGTCCGATACAATATTCACAGGCTTACTGTAGTTGTGGAAGTAATCTGTCAGGTGTTTAATCGCTTCTTTGCTAGTAGTGGTTTTAGTGGCGTACAATTTCAAAAACTTCGTAAATGCGTCTATGACCAAAAATATATACGCTTTCGTCGACCTTTGCTTGTCTATAGGGCCGAAATGGTCGATGTGTATCGTGTGAAAAGGGACGTTCCCCTTTGGTATGTTGTGTAAGCTGCCCGTCGGTTTACCCGAACTTGGACTGTAAGATATACATTTAAGACAATTTCGAATGTGGACCGATACCTTCTCCTTTAAATTTGGAAACCAGTAGTTCTGCAAGATAATGTCGTGAGTTTTGTCTACTCCTAAGTGGYCCATTTCGTCATGATATTTATGAACAATAGTTCCTTCCATCGCCGATGGTACATAAAATAAAAGTTCATCGCCCTTTTTCCGATATACCAAGCCATTCCCCATTTCGTAAAACTTATCTTCGGTGGTTTCTAACCGGCTGCGTAATTTTCTAATCTCGGGGTCTTGGTTCTGGCACACCGACAAATTAAATTCGAGAGTGTTGTCTTCCACAGCCATAACGTAAGCTGACCGACTGAGAGCATCTACGTGCGCCATACGTGTGCCTGCTCTATGTTCGACGGTGTAATCGTAACTTTGCAATTCTAGCGCCCAGCGGGCGATTCTAGGATTGATATCCTTTTTATCTAAGGTGAGCTTGAGCGAGTTGCAGTCTGTAATTATCTTAAACTTAATCCCTTGTAGGTAAATCCTGAATCTTTTTAACGCATAAATTATTGCAAGGGTCTCTAATTCGAAACTGTGGTAGCGACTTTCTGCACTCGTGGCCCGTTTCGAAAAATAAAAGATAGGATGGAATTTCAAATCTGGTTTTTTCTGYATTAAAACTGCACCGAAACCTACGGAACTCGCGTCACAGTGTAATTCTGTCTCGTCATGTGGGTTGTAGATGGCCAACACTGGCGCGTTAACTAATTTATCCTTTAACTYTTCCATTGCTCGCAGGTGCTCCTTGCCAAAAGCGAAGGTAACATTCTTCTTGAGTAAGTCATAAAGTGGTTTCGCCGTAAGGGCGAATCCTACCACAAATTTTCTAAAATAGGCACATAATCCTAAAAATCTTTGTACGTCCCTGACGTTAAGTGGTATCGGGAAATTTTCAATAGCCGCTACGCCACTGACAGTCGGCTTGATTCCCCCTTCCGTAATCTGGTATCCTAAATACTCRATTGTTGTAAATAAAAACTTGCATTTATCTAACCGTAATTCTAGYTTATTTTCTACTAGTAATTTAAGCGTTAGTTTTAAAACTTTGAAATGGTAATCTAAATTTGTAGTTGCAATCAAAAAGTCATCCATATACGCGACGACATCTCCTGTTTTAATTAAGTCATCTAATACCGTGTTAACAAATTTTTGGAACTTTAACGGGGCTGTTTTTAGACCGAAAGGCATGCACACGTACTCGTACTGCCCTTGAGGTGTGACAAATGTATACCTAACCGACTCCTTGGCCATTCTAATTTGGTGGAAACCGTCTCTTAAATCCAGTAGGCTAAAATATTTTTTCCCGTTTAATACGTCTAATTGATCTTCGATTAGCGACAAGGGATAGCGATCGCTTATTGTAACTTTATTTAACGCGCGGTAATCGACGCACATCCTATTCTTACCGTTTTTCTTTTTGACTAACACAATAGGGGACGCGTAATCCGACTCGCTCGGTCGAATTATTCCTCTTTCTAGCAAATCTCCTATTATTTCCCGAACTTGGTTTTTCTCGACAAACGATAAGCGACGGGGAGAGAAATGAAATAGCTGATGCTCTTGTAATGTTAATTTTAGCTCCATGCTTATTCTAGGCTTTTCCGGACGAGGTGCATTTAAGTAATTTACCTTTAAGATTTCCTT
>NW_014570108.1:0-1335 GCF_001313835.1 Polistes canadensis
GTTAATAAAAAATTGAATTCTTCACGTAATGTAACCAAAAAATGTTATAAAAAAATGATTTTTTTTCTTTTTTGGACTGCAGTTTTTAAAATATAAATGTTATTTGCTAGATTTCACTAAACGTAACACTTTTTATTTTTTAGTTTACGCTTTAAAACTTGAAAGAAAACGTTTTACAACTTTTGTTATATAGCATTTCTTTACTTATCTGTTAGTTTAAAACTACGATTTAATTCAGAAAGCAGCGAAAATTTTTCTTAAATATATTGGAAAATTTATAGTGACGGTAAATTATGCTATTAGAAACAAGAAAGAATGGATGTCAAGTTTACTACAATCGAGTTTCGTTGAAAAAGAATTGAGTTCCTCACGTAAATAACCAAAAAATAATGTATGAAAAAAATTTTTTCCTTTTTTTGGACTGCAGTTGTTAAAATATATATGTTATTTGCTGGATATTATTGAACGTTACACTTTCTATTTGTTAATATACGATTTAAAACTTGAAAGAAAACGTATTTTAGCTTTTTTTATATATTATTTTTTTATGTATCTGCTAGTTTTGAACTACGGTTTAATTCTAATAGTAGCAAGAATTTCTTCCTAAATATATTTCAACATTTTGAGCGATTGTAAAAATGTGCTACCAGAAACAAAACAAAATAAATTTCAGGTTAACTACAATCGAGTTTCGTTGAAAAAGAATTGAATTCTTCACGTAATAGCACCAAAAAATGTTAAAAAAAATGATAATTTTCTTTTTTTTTGGACTGCAGTTGTTAAAATATAAATGTTATTTGCTAGATTTTATTTAACGTAACACTTTCTATTTGTTAATATATGATTTAAAACTTAAAAGAAAACGTTTTTTAGCTGCTTTTATATATCATTTTTTTATGTATCTGCTAGTTTTAAACTACGGTTTAATTCAGAAAGTAGCAAAAATTTCTTTCTAAATATATTTAACATTTTAGGCGTCTGTAAAAATGTGCTACTAGAAACAAAACGAAATAAATTTCCGGTTAACTACAATCGAGTATCGTTGAAACAGAATTGAATTCTTCACGTAATGTAACCAAAAAATGTTATAAAAAAATGTTTATTTTTTTTTTTTAGACTGCAGTTGTTAAAATATAAATGTTATTGGCAAGATTTAATAAAAACGTAAGACTTTTTATATGTTAGTTTACTCTTTACAACTTATAAGAAAACGTTTTACAACTTTTGTTATATAGCATTTCTTTACTTATCTGGTAGTTTGAAATTACGATTTAATTCAGAAAGCAGCGAAAATTTTTTCTAAATAAATTGAAAAATTTATAGTGACGGTAAAAT
>NW_014570108.1:4061-7157 GCF_001313835.1 Polistes canadensis
TTTACTACAATCGAGTTTCGTTGGAAAAGTATTGAATTCTTCACGTAAAGTAACAAAAAAATGTAGTAATCAAATGATTTTATTCCTATTTTTGGACTGCAGTTGTGGAAATATAAATGTTATTTGCTGGATTCTTTGGAACGTAACACTATTTATTTGTTAGTATGCGCTTTAAAACTTGAAAAAAAAACGTTTTACAGCATTTTTTATGTAGCATTTCTTGATGTATCTGCTACTTTTTAACTACGGTTTTATTCAGAAAGTAGCAAATATTTCTTATTGAAATATATTAAATCTTTTTTGTAAAGGTAAAAATGTGCTATTTAAATCAAAACAAAATGGATGTCAGGTCTACTTCAATCGAGTTTCGTTGAAAAAATTTGAGTTCTTTACGTATAGTAACCAAAAAATGTTGTTTTAATATGATTTTTTTCCTTTTCTCGGACTGCAGTTATTGAAATTTAAATGTAATTTTCTAGATTTTATTGAACGTAAATCTTTTTATTTGTTAGTGTGAGCATTAAAACTTGAAAGAAAACGTTTTACAGCTTTTTTTATAAAGCATTTCTTTATGTATCTTCTAGTTTTAAACTAAGGTTTAATTTAGAAAGTGGCGAAAATTTTTTTTAAATGTATTTAAACATTTTTAGGGACGGTAACTATGTGCTACTAGAGACAAAACAAAATAAATGTCAGGTTTACTACTATAGAGTTTTGTTCAAAAAGAATTAAATCCTTCACGTTAATTAACCAAAAAATGTTTTAATAGAATGATTTTTGTCCTTTATTTGGACTTCAGTAGTTGAAATATAAGTGTTATTTGCTGGATATTATTGAAAGTAACACTCTTTATTTGTTAGTACACGCTTTAAAACTTGAAAGAAAACGTTTTACAGCATTTGTCGTATAGCATTTCTTTATGTATCTAATAGTTTTGAACTACGGTTTAATTCAGAAATTAGCCAAAATATCTTTATTACTGTATTAAATCTTTTTTGTGATGGTAAATATGTGCTATTAGAAACAGGACAGTATAGATGTTACCTTTACTACAATCGAGTTTCTTTGGAAAAGTATTGAATTCTTCACGTAAAGTAACAAGAAAATGTAGTATTCAAATAATTTTATTCCTATTTTTAGACTGCAGTTGATGAAATATAAATGTTATTTTCTGGATTTTATGGAACGTAACACTATTTATTTGTTAGTATGCGCTTTAAAACTTGAAAGAAAACGTTTAACAGCTTTTTTTATGCAGCATTTCTATATGTATCTGCTAGTTTTAAACTACTGTTTAATTAGGAAAGTAGCAAAAATTTCTTTTTAAATATAATAAATCTTTTTTGTGAAGGTAAAAATGTGCTATTAGAAACAAGACAGAATGGATGTCAGGTTTACTACAATCGAGTTTCGTTGAAAAAGATTCGAGTTCTTCACGTAGAGAAACCAAAAAATGTTGTAATAAAATGATTTTTTCCTTTTTTTGGACTGCAGTTATTGAAATATAAATGTTATTTGCTGGTTATTATTGAACTTAACACTCATTTGTTCGTATACGCTTTAAAACTTGAAAGAAAACGATTTACTGCATTTGTTATATAGCATTTTTTTATCTATCTAATAGTTTTAAACTACGGTTTAATTCAAAAAGTAACAAAAATTTCTTTTTAAATGTATTAAATCTTTTCTGCGATAGTAAAAATGTGCTATTAGAAAAAAGACAATATGGATGTCAGGTTTACTACAATCGAGTTTCATTGAAAAAGAATTGAGTTCTTCACGTAAAGAAATTAAAAAATGTTGTAATAAAATTATTTTTTTCCATTTTTTTAACTACAGTTTTTGCGATATAAATGGTATTTGCTGGATTTTACTGAACGTAACACTTACTATTTGTTATTATGCGCTTCAAAACTTGAAAGAAAATTTTTTACAGCTTTTGTTATATAGCATTTTTTTGGATATCTAATAGTTTTTAACTACGATTTAATTTAGAAACTAGCGATAATTTCTATTTAAATATATTTTAACATTTTTAGCGACGGTAAGAATGTGCTACTAGAAACAAAACAAAATAAATGTCTGGTTTACTACATTCAAATTTTGTTGAAAAAGTATTGAATCTTTAGCGTTAAGTACCCAAAAAATTTTCTAATAAAATAAATTTTTTAGTTTTTGTGGACCGCAGTTTTTGAAATATAAATGTTATTTGCTGGATTTTATTGAACGTAACACTTTTTATTTGATATTATGCGCTTTAAAACTTGAATGCAAACGTTTTACAGATTTTGTTATATAGCATTTCTTTAGGTATCTAATAGTTTTAAACTACGGCTTAATTCAGAAAGTAGCAAAAATTTCTTAATAAAATATAATAAATCTTTTTTGTGAAGGTAAAAATGTGCTATTAGTAACAAGACGGAATAGATGTCAGGTTGACTACAATTAAATTTCGTTGAAAAAAGATTAAATTGTCACGTAAAGTAACTATAAATTTTTGTATTAAGACGATTGTATCTCTTTCTTCAAATGCAGTTGGTGAAAAATAAATGTTGTCAGCTAAAATTTATTGGACATAACACTTTTCACTTAATAGTATACGCTTTAAGACTTGAAAGAAAATTTTTTACAGCTTTTGTTATATAGCATTTCTTTGGATATCTAATTGTTTTTAACTACGATTTAATTTAGAAACTAGCGAAAATTTCTTTTTAAATATATTTAAGCATTTTTAGCGACGGTAAGAATGTGCTACTAGAAACAAAACAAAATAAATGTAAGGTTTACTACAATCGAGTTTTGTTGAAAAAGAATTTAATTCTTTGCATTAAGTAACCAAAAAATGATGTAATAAAATGATTTTTTCTTTTTTTTGGACTGCAGTTGTTGAAATATAAGTGTTATTGGCTGAATTTTATTAAACGTAACACTTTTTATTTGTTAGTATATGCTTTAAAACTTGAAAGAAAATGTCTTACAGCTTTTGTTATATAGCATTTTTTTAAGTATCTAATAGTTTAGAACTACAATTTAATTCAGAAAGTAGCAAAAATTTCTTATTGAAATATATTAAATATTTTTTGTGAAGGTAAATAT
>NW_014570108.1:8433-10567 GCF_001313835.1 Polistes canadensis
TTTTTTGTACTGCAGTTGTTAAAATATAAATGGTACTTGCTGGATTATATTAAACGTACCACTTTTATTTGTTAGTATGCGCTTTAAAACTTGAAAGAAAACATTTTACAGCATTTTTTTACATAGCATTTCTTTATGTATCTACTAGTTTTAAACTACGGTTTAATTGAGAAAGTAGCAAAAATTACTTTTTAAGTATATTAAATCTTTTTTGTGATGGTAAAAATGTGCTATTAGAAACAACACAGAATGGAAGTCAGGATAATTACAATCGATTTTCGTTGAAATAGAATGGAATTCTTAATGTAAAGTAACCAAAAAATGTTGTATTAGAATGATATTTTCCCTTTTTTTGAACTGCAGTTGTTGCATTATAAATGTTATTTGCTGGATTTTAATAAACGTAACACTTTTTATTTGTTAGTATACGCTTTAAATCTTGAAAGAAAACGTTTTACAGTTTTTGTTATGTAGCATTTCTTTAGGTATCTAATAGTTTAAAACTACGGTTTAATTCAGAAAGTAGCGAAAATTTCTTTTAAATATATTTAAACATTTTAGGCGACGGTAAAATGGCCTATTAGTAACAAGACAGAATAGATGTCAGGTCGACTACAATCGAGTTTCGTTAAAAAAGAATTGATTTCTTCACGTAAAGTATCAAAATATGTTGTTATAAAATGATTTTTATCTTTTTTTAGGACTGCAGTTGTTGAAATATAAATGTTATTTGCTGGATATTACTGAACGTAACACTCATTTGTAAGTATACGCTTTAAAACTTGAGAGAAAACGTTTTACAGCATTTGTTATATAGCAATTCATTATGTATCTACTAGTTTTGACCTACGGTTTTATTCAGAAAGGAGCGAAAATTTTATTTTAAATATATTTAAAAATTTTTAGCGACGGTAAAATCGTGCTACTAGAAACAAAACAAAATAAATGTCAGGTTTACTACAATCAAATTCGTTGAAATAGAATCAAATTCTTCATGTTAATTGACCAAAAATTGTTGTAATAAAATGATTTTTTTCCTTTTTTTTGACTGCAGTTGTTGAAATATTAATGTTATTTGCTGGATTTTATGGAACGTAACACTTTTTATTTGTTAGTATGCGTTTTTAACCTTGAAAGAAAACGTTTTACAGCTTTTGTTATATAGCATTTCTATGGATATCTAATAGTTTTTACCTACGTTTTAATTTAGAAACTAGCGAAAATTTCTTTCTAAATATATTTAAACATATTTTGCGAAGGTAAGAATGTGCTACTAGAAACAAAACAAAATAAATGTCAAGTTTATTAAAATCGAGTTTCGTTGAAAAAGAACTAAATTCTTCACGTTAAGTAGACAACAATTGTTGTAATAAAAAGATTTTTTTTCCTTTTTTTGGACTGCAGTTGTTGAAGTATAAATGATATTTGCTGGATATTACTGAACGTAACACTCATTTGTTAGTATACGCTTTAAAACTTGAGAGAAAACGTTTTACAGCATTTGTAATATAGCATTTCATTTTGTATCTACTAGTTTTGACCTACAGTTTAATTCAGAAAGTAGCAAAAATTTCTTGTTGAAATATAATAAATCTTCTTTGTAAAGGTACAAATGTGCTATTAGAAACAAGACAATATGGATGTCAGGTTTACTACAATCGAGTTTCGTTGAAAAAGAATTAAGTTCTTCACGTAAAGTAAAAAAAAATGTTGTTATAAAATGATTTCTTTCCTTTATTTGGACTGCAGTTGTGAAAATATAAATAGTATTTGCATGATTTTATTGAACGTAACACTTTTTTTTGTTAGTATGAGCTTTAAAACTTGAAAGAAAACGTTTTACATCTTTTTTTATATAGCATTTCTTTATGTATCAGCTTTATTTGAATTATGGTTTAATTCAGAAAGTAGCAAAAAATTCTTTACAAATATATATTAAAACTCTTTTGTGAAGGTAAAAATGCGCTATTGGAAACAAGACAGAATGGATTTCAGGTATACTACAATCGAATTTCGTTGAAATAGAATTGAATTATGTACGTAAAGTAACCAAAAAATGTGGTAATAAAATGATTTTTTTCCATTTTTTATACTGCAGTTTTTGAAATATAAATATTATTTGCTAGATTTTATT
>NW_014570108.1:13090-15346 GCF_001313835.1 Polistes canadensis
TTTTTTTTTTTTTTGGACTGCCGTTGTTGAAATATAAATGTTATTTGCTAGATTTTATTGGACATAACATCTTTTACTTATTAGTATACGCTTTAAAATTTGAAAGAAAATGTTTTATAGCTTTAGTTATATAGTATTTTTTTATGTATCTCATAGTTTTGAACTACAGTTTAATTCATAAAGCAGCGAAAATTTTCCTAAATATATTCAAAAATTTATAGTTTCGGTAAAATGTTCTATTAGTAACAAGACAGAATAGACTTTAGGTCGACTACAATCGAGTTTCGTTAAAAAAAAATAGAGTTCTTCACGTAAAGTAATCAAAATATGTTGTTATAAAATGATTTTTTTTCATTTTTTTGGACTGCAGTTGGGGAAATATAAATGGTATTTGCTGGATTTTATTGAACGTAACACTTTTTATTTCTTAGTACTCGCTTTAAAACTTGGAAGAAAACATTTTACAGCTATTTTTATATAGCATTTCTTTATGTATCTGCTAGTTTTGAACTACGGTTTAATTAAGAAAGTAGCAATTATTTCTTTCTAAATATATTTCAACATTTTTCGCAGCAGTAAAAATTTGCTACTAGAAACAAAACAAAATAAATGTTAGGTTTACTACAATCGAGTTTCGTTGAAAAAGAATTGAATTCTTCACATAAAGTAACCAAAAAAAATTGATAAAATGATTTTTTTTCTTTTTTGGACTGCAGTTGTTGAAATATATATGTTATTTGCTGGATTTTATTGGACTTAACATTTTTTACTTATTAGTATACGCTTTAAAATTTAAAGAAAATGTTTTATAGCTTTTGTTATATAGCATTTTTTTATGTATCTCATAGATTTAAACTACAGTTTAGTTCAGAAAGCAGCGAGAATTTTCCTAAATATATTCAAAAATTTATAGTGACGGTAAAGTGTCCTATTAGATACAAGACAGAATAGATTTCAGGTCGACTACAATCGAGTTTCGTTAAAAAAGAATTGAGTTCTTTACGTAAAGTAACCAAAATATGTTGTTATAAAATGATTACTTTCCATTTTTTTGGACTGCAGTTGTNAAGTAACCAAAATATTTTGTAAAAAAATGATTTTTTTCCTTTTTTTAGACTGATGTTGTGGAAATATAAATGGTATTTGCTGGATTTTATTAAACCTAACACTTTTTATATGTTAGTATGCGCTTAAAAACTTGAAAGAAAACATTTACCAGCATTTTTTATGTATCATTTCTTCATTTATCGGCTAGTTTTGAACTACAGTTAATTACAGAAAATAGCAAAAAATTTTTTCTAAATATGTTTCGATATTTTTAGCGACGGTAAAAATGTTCTACTAGAAACAAAGCAAAATAAATGTCAGGTTTACTACAATCTAGTTTCGTTGAAACAGAATTGAATTCTTCACGTAAAGTAACCGAAAAATATTGATTAAAGGATCTTTTTTTTTTTTTGGACTGACGTTGTTGAAATATAAATGTTATTTGCTAGATTTTATTGGACATAACATCTTTTACTTATTAGTATACGCTTTAAAATTTGAAAAAAAATGTTTTATAGCTTTAGTCATATAGCATTTTTTTATGTATCTCATAATTTTGAACTACAGTTTAATTCATAAAGCAGCGAAAATTTTCCTAAATATATTCAAAAATTTATAGTTTCGGTAATATGTTCTATTAGTAACAAGACAGAATAGACTTTAGGTCGACTACAATCGAGTTTCGTTAAAAAAGAATAGAGTTCTTCACGTAAAGTAATCAAAATATGTTGTTATAAAATGATTTTTTTCCATTTTTTTGGACTGCAGTTGGGGAAATATAAATGGCATTTGCTGGATTTTATTGAACGTAACACTTTTTATTTGTTAGTACTTGCTTTAAAACTGGGAAAAAAACATTTTACAGCTTTTTTTATATAACATTTCATTATGTATTGGCTACTTTTAAACTACAGTTTAATTCAGAAAATAGCAAAGAATTTTTTCTAAATATGTTTTGATAATTTTAGAGACGGTAAAAATGTTCTACTAGAAGTAAAACTAAATAAATGTCAGGTTTACTACAATCGAGTTTCGTGTAAAAAGAATTGAATCCTTCACGTTAAGTAACCAAAAAATGTTGTAATAAAATGATTTTTTTCCTTTTTTTAGACTGAAGTTGTGGAAATATAAATGGTATTTGCTGGATTTTATTGAACCTAACACTTTTTATTTGTTAGTATGCGCTTAAAAACTTGAAAGAAAACGTTT
>NW_014570108.1:16827-18070 GCF_001313835.1 Polistes canadensis
GACTACAATCGAGTTTCGTTAAAAAAGAATAGAGTTCTTCACGTAAAGTAATCAAAATATGTTGTTATAAAATGATTTTTTTCCATTTTTTTGGACTGCAGTTGGGGAAATATAAATGGTATTTGCTGGATTTTATTGAACGTAACACTTTTTATTTGTTAATACTTGCTTTAAAACTGGGAAAAAAACATTTTACAGCTTTTTTTATATAACATTTCAATTTGTATTGGCTACTTTTAAACTACAGTTTAATTCAGAAAATAGCAAAAAATTTTTTCTAAATATGTTTCGATAATTTTAGAGACGGTAAAAATGTGCTACTAGAAACAAAACTAAATAAATGTCAGGTTTACTACAATCGAGTTTCGTGTAAAAAGAATTGAATCCTTCACGTTAAGTATCTAAAAAATGTTGTAATAAAATGATTTTTTTCCTTCTTTAAGACAGCAGTTAATGAAATATAAATGTTTTTTGCTGGATCGTATTAAACGTAACACTTTTTGTTTGATTGTATACGCTTTAAAACTAGAAAGAAAACGTTTTACAGTTATAGTAATATAGCATTTCATTATATATCTGATAGTTTTAAACTACGGTTTAATTCAGAAAGTAGCGAAAATTTCTTTTAGAATATATTTAAACATTTTCGGCGACGGTAAAAATGTGCTACTAAAAACAAAACAAAATAAATGTCAGGTTTACTACAATCGAGTTGCGTTGAAAATGAATTAAATTCTTCACGTTAAGAAATATAATAATGTTGATTTAAATGATTTTTTTCCTTTTTTTGAACTCCAGTTGTTAAAATATAAATGTTATTTGCTGGAATTTATTGATAAATTAATTTTAAACGTAACACTTTTTATTTGTTAATATACGCTTTAAAATTTGAAAGAAAACGTTTTACAGCTTCTTTCATATAGCATTTCTTTATGTGTCTACTTTTTTTGAACTACGGTTTAACTCAGAAAGTAGCAAAAATTTCTTTTTAAATAAATTAAAAAATTTTTGGCGACGGTAAAAATGTTTTACTAGAAACAATACAAAATAAATGTCAGGTTTACTACAATAGAATTTTGTAGAAAAAGAATTGAATTCTTTACGTAAAGTAACCAAAAAATTTGGTAATAAAAAGATTTTTTTTCTTTTTTTGGACTGCAGTTGTAGAAATATAAATGTTATTTGCTTGATTTTCTTGAACGTAACACTTTTTATATGTTAGTATACGCTTTAAAACTTGAAA
>NW_014570108.1:22421-23760 GCF_001313835.1 Polistes canadensis
CTAATAGTTTTGAAATAAGGTTTAATTCAGTAAGTAGTAAAAATTTCTTTTTAAATATATTAAATCTTTTTTGAAAAGGTGAATATGGGCTATTAGAAACGAGAGAGAATGGATGACTGGTTTAGTACAATCGAGTCTCGTTGAAAAAGAATTAAGTTCTTCACGTAAAGTAACCAAAACATGTTGTAGTTATATGATTTTTTCATTTTTTTTGACTGCAGTTGTTAAATTATTAATGTTTTTTCTAGATTTTACTGAACGTGGCACATTTTAATTGTTAGTATACGCTTTTAAACTTGGAGGAAAACGTTTTACAGTTTTGTTATATTGCATTTCTTTATGTACAAAATAGTTATGAACTATGTTCTAATTTAGAAACTAGCGCTAATTTCTTACCAAATATATCCAAACATTTTTAGCGAAAGTAAAAATGTTCTATTAGAAACTATACAGAACAGATGTTTGGTTGACTACAATTGAATTTTGTCAAAAAAAAATTTAGTTTTACACGTGAAGTAACCAAATATAGTTGTAATAATATAATTTTTTCTCTTTCTTTGTCTGAAGTTTGGGAAAAATAAATTCTATTTGCAGGATTTTATTGAGTGTAAGACTTTTTTTTTGTTAGTATACGCTTAAAAACTTGAAAAAAAACGTTTTACAGCTTTGGTTACGTATCATTGTTTTATGTATCTAATAGTTTTGATTTACAGTTTAATTCAGAAAGTAGCGAAAATTTTTTTTAAAATATATTACAGTTTTTTCGTAAAGGTAAAAATGTGCTACTAGGAACAAGACAATATGATTGTCAGGTTTACAACAATCGTGTTTCGTTGAAAAAGATTTGAGTTCTTCACGTAAAGTAACCAAAAAATGTTGTTATAAAATCATTTTTTTCCTTTTTTAGATTGCACTAGTGAAAATATAATTGGTACTTGCTATATTTTATTGAACGTTGCACGTTTTATTTGTTAGTATGAGCTTTAAAGCTTGAAAGAAAATGTTTGCAGCTTTTGTTATATAGCATTTCTTTAAGTATCTAATAAGTTTGAACTACGGTTTAATACTGAAAGTAGCAAAAATTTTATTCTAAATATATTTCAACATTTTCAACGACGCTAAAAATGTGCTACTAGAAACAAAACAAAATAAATGTCAGGTTTACTACAATCGAGTTTCGTTGAAAAAGAATTAAATCCTTTACGTTAAGTAACATAAAAATTTTGTCATCAGATGATTTTTTCCTTTTTTTGGTCTGCAGTTGTTGAAATATAAATGTTATTTGCTTGATTTTATTGAACGTAACACTTTTTATTTGTTAGTATACGCTTTAAAACTT
>NW_014570108.1:25282-27142 GCF_001313835.1 Polistes canadensis
TTGTTAAAATATAAATGGTATTTGCTGGATTTTATTGGACGTTACACTTTTTATTCGTTAGTATAGTCTTTAAAACTTGAAAGAAAACGTTTTACAGCTTTTGTTATATAGCATTTCTTTATGTACCTAAAAGTTTTGAACTACGGTTACATTCAGAAAGTAGCAGAAATTTCTTTTTAAATATATTAAATCTTTTTCGTGAAGGTAAAGATGTGCTATTAGAAACAACACAGAATGGATGTCAGGTTTACTACAATCGATTTTCGATGAAAAAGAATTTAGTTCTTCACATAAATTAATAAAAATATGTTGTAATAAAATGATTTTTTTTCTTTTCTCGGGCTGCAGTTGTTGTAATATATACGGTATTTGCTGGGTTTGATTGAACGTAACACTTTTTATTTGTTATTATGCGCTTTAAAACTTGGAAGAAAACGTTTTACAGCTTTTGTTATATAGCATTTCTTTAGAAATCTAATAGTTTTGAACTACGGTTTAATTCAGAAAGAAGCGAAAATTTCTTTTTAAATATACTTAATCTTTCTTGTGAAGGTAAAAATATGCTATAAGAAACAAGACAGAATGGATGTCAGGTTTACTACAATCGAGTTTCGTTGAAAAAGAATTAAACCCTTAACGTTAAGTAACCAAAAAATGTTGTAATAGAATGATTTTTTCCCTTTTTTTGGCCGTCAGTTGTTAAAATATAAATAATATTTGTTGGATTTTATTGAAAGTAAGACTTTTTATTTGTTAGTATGCGCTGTTAAACTTGAAAGTAAACGTTTTACAGCTTTTTGTATATAGCATTTCTTTTTGTATCTAATAGTTTTGAACTAATGTTTCATTTAGAAGATAGCAAAAATTTTTTTTTAAATATATTAAATCTTTTTTGTGAAGGTAAAAATGTGCTATTAGAAACAACACAGAATAGATGTCAGGTTGACTACAATCGAGTTTCGTAGAAAAAGAATTGTATTCTCCACGTTGAGTAACCAAAAAATGTTGTAATAAAATAATTTTTTTCCTTTTTTTGGACTGCAGGTGTTAAAATATAAATGTTATTTGCAGAATTTTGTTAAACGTAAAACTTTTTATTTGTTAGTATGTGCTTTAAAGCTTGAAAGGAAACCTTTCACAGCTTTCGTTATATTGCATTTCTTTAGGTATCTAATAGTTTTGAACTACGGTTTATATCAGAAAGTAGCAAGAATTTCTTAATAAAATATATTAAGTCTTTTTTGTGAAGATAAAAATGTGCTATTAGAAACAAGACAATATGGATGTTAGGTTTACTACAATCGAGTTTAGTTGAAAAAGAATTGAGTTCTTTACGTAAAGTAACCAAAAAATGTTGTTATATAATGATTTTTATCCTTTTTTTTGACTGCAGCTCTTGAAATATCAATTTTATTTGCTGGATTTTATTGAACGTAGCCCTTTTTTTTTGATATTATACGCTTTAACGCTTGAAAAAAAACGTTCTACAGCTTTTATTACATAGCATTTCTTTATGTATCTGATAGTTTTAAATACGGTTTAATTCAGAAAGTAGCGAAAATTTCTTTTTAAATATATTAAATTTTTTTGCAAAGGTAAAAATGTGCTATTAGAAATAAGACAGAATGGATGTCAGGTATACTACGATCGAGTTTCGTAGAAAAAGAATTGAATTCTTCATGTAAAGTAACCAAAAAATGTTGTAATAAAATGATATTTTTCTTTTTTTTGGACTACAGTTGTTGAGATATAAATGATATTGGCTGGATTTTATTGAACGTAATACTTTTTATGTAATATTATGCGCTTTAAAACTTGAAAGAAAACGTTTTACAGCTTTTGTTATATAGCATTTCTTTA
>NW_014570108.1:28336-32193 GCF_001313835.1 Polistes canadensis
TTCTATATATATTTCAACATTTTTAACGACGGTAAAAATGTGCTACTGGAAACAAATCAAAATAAATGTCAGGTTTACTACAATCGAGTTTTGTTGAAAAAGAATTAAATCCTTTACGTTAAGTAACAAAAAAATGTTGTCATTAGATTATTTTTTCCTTTTTTTGGACTGCAGTTGTTAAAATAAAAATGTTATTTGCTGCATTTTATTGAACGTAACACTTTTTATTTGTTAGTATACGCTTTAAAACTTGAAAGGAAACGTTTTACTGCTTTTGTTATATATCATTTCATTATGTATCAGATAGTTTTAAACTACGGTTAAATTCAGAAATTAGCGAAAATTTCTTTTTAAATATATTAAAGTTTTTTTGTGGAGGTAAATATGTGCTTTTAGAAACAAGACAGAATGGATGTCAGGATTACTACAATCGAGTTTCGTTGAAAAAGAATAGAACTCTTATCGTTAAAAAACCAAAAAATGTTGTAATCAAATGAATTTTTTCCTTTTTTTGAACTGCAGTTGTTGAAATATAAATGTTATTCGCTGGATTTTATTGAACGTTACACTTTTTATTTTTTTTTATACGCTTTAAAACTTGAAAGAAAACGTGTTACAGCATCTGTTATATAGCATTTCTTTATGTATCTAACAGTTATGAACTACGGTTTAGTTCAAAAAGTAGCAAAAAAATCTTTTTAAATATATTAAATCTTTGTTGAGAAGGTAAATATTTGCTATTAGAAACAAGACAGAACGGAGGTCAGGTTTACTACAATCGAGTTTCGCTAAAAAAAAATTAAATCCTTAACGTTAAGTAACCAAAAAATGTTGTAATAAAATGATTTTTTCCTTTTTTTGGACTGCAGTTGTTGAAATATAAATGTTATTCGCTAAATTTTATTTAACGTAAAACTTTTTAATTCTTAGTATACGTTTTAAAAATTGAAAAAAAACGTTTTACAGCTTTTTTTATATAGCATTTCTTTATGTATCTGCTAAATTTATACTACGGCCTAATTCAGAAAGAAGCGAAAATTTCTTTTTAAATATACTAAATCTTTCTTGTGAAGGTAAAAATATGCTATTAGAAACAAGACAGAATGGATGTCAGGTATACTACAATAGAGTTTTGTAGAAAAAAAACTAACCCTTAACGTTAAGTAACCAAAAAATGTTTTAATAGAATGATTTTTTCCATTATTTTGGACTGCAGTTGTTGAAATATAAATGGTATTTGCTGGATTTTATTGAACGTAACACTTTTTATATGTTAGCATACGCTTTAAAACTTAAATAAAACGATTTACAGCTTTTGTTATATAGCATTTCTTTATGTACCTAAAAGTTTTAAACTACGGTTTCATTCAGAAAGTAGCAAAAATTTCTTATTAAAATATATTAAATCTTTTTTGCGAAGGTAATAATGTGCTATTAGTAACAAGACAGAATAGATGTCAGGTTGACTACAATCGAGTCTCGTTGAAAAAGAGTTAAATTGTTCACGTAAAGTAACCAAAAAATGTTGCAATAAAATGATTTTTTTTCTTTTTTGTGAACTGAAGTTGTTAAAATATAAATGTTATTCGCTGGATGTTATAAACGTAACACTTTTTATTTGTTAGTATGCCCTTTAAACTTGAAAGAAAACGTTTTACAGCTTTTTTTATATAGCATTTCTTTATGTATCTGCTAAATTTAAACTACGGTTTAATTGAGAAAAGAGCAAAAATTCCTTTTTAAATAAATTAAATCTTTTTTGTGAAAGTAAATATGTGCTATTAGAGACAAGACAAAATAAATGTCAGGTTTACTACGATCGAATTTCGTCGAGAACGAATTGAGTTCTTCACTTAAAGTAACCCGAAAATATTGTCATAAAATGATTTTTTCCTTTTTTTGGACTGCAGTTGTGAAAATATAAATGGTATTTGCTGTATGTTGTTGAACGTAACACTTTTTTTTTGTTAGAAATTGCTTTAAAACTTGGAAGAAAACGTTCTACAGCTTTATTTTTATAGCATTGTATTATGTATCTTCTTGTTTTGAACTACCTTTTAATTCAGAAAGTAGCAAAAATTTCTTTCTAAATATATTGAATCTTTTTTTAGAAGGTTAGAATGTGCTATTAGAAACTATACAGAATAGATGTTTAGTTGACTAAAATCGAGTTTCGTTGAAAAAGAATTGAATTCTTTACGTTAAGTAACAAAAAATGTTAATTAAAATGATTTTTTTTCTTTATTTGGATAGCAGTTGTTGAATTATAAATGTTATTTGCTGGATTTTATTGGACCTTAAACTTTCTATTTTGTAGTATACGCTTTAAAACTGGAAAGTAAAAGTTTTATAGCAATTGTAATACAGCACTTTTGTTAGAAATTTTATAGTTTTTATCTACGAACTAATTTTGAAACTATCAAAAATTGCTCTTTAAATATATCTAAACATTTTTAGCAAAGGTTAAAATGTGCTATTAGACACTATACAGAATAGATGTTTGGTTGACTACAATCGAATTTCGTAAAAAAAGAATGTTATTCTACACGTTAAGTAATCAAAAAATGTTGTGATAAAATGATTTTTTTTCTTTTTGTGGACTGTAGTTGTTGAAATATAAATGTTATTCGCTGTATTTTATAAACGTTACACTTTTTATTTGTTAGTACACGCTTTAAAACTTAAAAGAAAACGTTTTACAGCTTTTTCTATATAGCATTTCTTTATGTATCTGCTAAATTTGAACTACGGTTTAATTCAAAATATAGCAAAAATTTCTTTTAAAATATATTAAATCTTTTTTGTGAAAGCAAAAATTTGCTATTAGAAACAAGACAGAATGGATGTCAGATTTACTACAATTGAGTTTCGTTATAAAAAAATTTAATCCTTCACGTAATGTAACCAAAAAAATGTTGAAAAAAATTAATTTTTTTTCTTTTTTTGGACTGCAGTGGTTGAAATACCAACGGAATTTGCTAGATTTTATTGAACGTAACAATTTTTATTTGTTAGTATACGCTTTAAAACTTGAAAGAAAACGTTTTACAGCTTTTGATATAAAGCATTTCTTTATGTCTCTGCTAAATTTGAACTACGGTTTAATTGAGAAAGTAGCAAAAATTCGTTTTTAAATATATTAAATCTTTTTCGTGAAGGTAAAAATTTGCTATTGGAAACAAGACAGAATGGATGTCAGGTTTACTACAATCAAGTTTCGATGAAATAGAATTGAATTCTTTACGTAAAGTAACCAAACAATGTTGTAATAAAATTATTTTTTTTCTTTTTCTGGACTGCAGTAGTTAAAATATAAAAGTTATTTGCTAGATTTTATTAAACGTAACACTTTTTATTGGTTAGTATATGCTTTAAAATTTGAATGAAAACGATTCACAGCTTTTGTTTTATAGAATTTCATTATATACCTAATAGTTTTGAACTACGGTCTAATTCAGAAAGTTGAAAAAATTTCTGTTTAAACATATTAAATCGTTTTTAAGAAGGTAGAAATGTGCAATTAGGAACAAGACAAAATGGATGTCAGGTTTAATACAATCGAGTTTCGTTGACAAAGAATTGAGTTCCTTATGTAAAGTAACCAAAAAATGTTGTAATATAATGATTTTTTTCCTTTTTTTGGACTGTAGTTTTTGAAATATAAATGTAATTTGCTGGATTTTATTGAACGTAACACTTTTTATTTGTTAGTATATGCTTTAAAACTTGAAAGAAAACGTATTACAGCTTTTGTTATATAGCATTTCTTTAGATATCTAATAGTTTAGAACTATGGTTAAATTCAGAAAGTAGCGAAAAATTCTTTTTAAATATATTTAAACATTTTTAGCGATGGT
>NW_014570108.1:34013-40998 GCF_001313835.1 Polistes canadensis
ATGTCAGGTTTACTACAATCGAGTTTCGGTAAAAAAGAATTGAATTCTTTACGCTAAGTAACCAAAAAATGTTGATTAAAATGATATTTTTTTTTTTTTGATCGCAGTTGTTGAATTATAAATGTTATTTGCTGGATATTATAAAATGTAACACTTTTTATTTGTTAGTATACGCTTTAAAACTGGAAAGTAAAAGTTTTATAGCTTTTGTTATACAGTACTTTTTTAGAAATTTTATAGATTTTACCTACAATCTAATTTAGAAACTAGCGACAATTGCTCTCTAAATATATCTAAACATTTTTAGCGAAGGTTAAAATGTGCTATTTATAACTATACAGAATAGATGTTTGGTTGACTACAATCGAGTTTCGCAATAAAAGAATTGTATTCTTCACGTTAAGTAACCAAAAAATGTTGTAATATAATGATTTTTTCCTTTTTTCGGTCTGCAGTTGTTAAAATATAAATGTTATTTGCTGGATTTTATTGAACGTAAAACTTTTTATTTGTTAGTATACGCTTTAAAACTTGAAAGCAAACGTTTTACAGCTTTTGTTATAAAGCATTTCTTTAGGTATCTAATAGTTTTGAACTACGGTTTAATACAGAAAGTAGAAAAAATTTCTTTCTAAATATATTTCAACATTTTTAGCGACGGTAAAAATCTGCAACTAGAACCAAAATAGATTAAATGTCAGGTCTACTACAACCGAGTTTCGTTGAAAAAGAATTAAACCCTTAACGTTGAGTAACCAAAAAATGTTGTAATAGAATGATTTTTTTCCTTTTTTTGGACTACAGTTGTTATAATATAAATGTTATTTGCAGAATTTTATTGATCGTAACACTTTTTAATTGTTAGTATTTGCTTTAAAACTTGAAAGGAAACGTTTTACAGCTTTTGTTATATAGCATTTCTTTAGGTATCTAATAGTTTAGAACTACGGTTTAATTCAAAAAGTAGCAGAAATTTCTTTTTAAATATATTAAATCTTTTTTGAGAACGTTAAAATGTGCTATTAGAAACAAGACAGAATAGATGTCAGGTTTACTACAATCGAGTTTTGTTGGAAAGGAATTGAGATCTTCACGTAAAGTAACCAAAAAATGTGGTGATAGAATTATTTTTTGCCTTTTTTTGGACAGCAGTTTTTGAAATATTAATGGAATTTGTTGGATTTTATTAAACTTAACACATTTAATTGGTAATATGCGCTTTAAAACTTAAAAGGAAACGTTTTACAGCTTTTTTTATGTAGCACTTCTTTATGTAATAGCTAGTTTTAAACTAAGGTCTAATTTGGAAAGTAGCAAAAATTACTTTCTAAATATAATTCAACATTTCTAGCGACGGTAAAAATCTCCTGCTAGAACCAAAACAGATAAAATGTCAGGTCTATTACAATTAAGTTTCGTTGAAAATGAATTTAATTCTTTACCTTATATAACCAAAAAATGTTGTAATAAAATGAAATTTTTTCTTTTTGTGAACTGCAGTTTTTAAAAAATTAATGTTCTTTGCTGGATTTTATTGAACGTAACACTTTTTATTTGTTAGTATACGCTTTAAAACTTGAAAGAAAACGTATTACAGCTTTTGTTATAAAGCATTTCTTTAGATATCTAATAGTTTAGAACTACGGTTTTATTCAGAAAGTAGAAAAAATTTCTTTTTAAATATATTAAATCTTTTTTGTAAACGTAAATATGTGCTATTAGAAACAAGACAATATGGATGTCAGGTTTACTACAATCGAGTTTCATTACAATAGAATTGAATTCTTCACGTTATGTAACTAAAAAATGTTGTAATAAAATTATTTTCTTCGTTCTTTGGACTGCACTTGTTGAAATATAAATGTTATTTGCTGGATTTTATTGAACGTAACACTTTTTTTTGTTAGTATACGATTTTAAATTCGAAAGGAAACGTTTTTCAGCTATTGTTATATAGCATTTCATTGTGTATCTGCTAGTTATAACTACAGTTTTATTCAGAAAGTAGCAAAAATTACTTTTTAAATTTATTAAATCTTTTTTGTGAAGGTGAAAATGTGCTATTGGAAACAAGACAGAATGGATGTCAGGTTTACTACAATCGAGTTTCGTTAAAAAGTAATTGAAATCTTCACGTAATGTAACCAAAAAAATGTTTTGAAAAAATGATTTTTTTCCTTTTTTTGGACAGCAGTGGTTAAAATATAAATGGTATTTGCTGGATTTTATTGAACGTAACACTTTTTATTTGTTAGTATGCGCTTTAAAAATTGAAAGAAAACGTTTTACAGCTTTTGTTATAAAGCATTTTGTTATACATCTGCTAAATATGAACTACAGTTTAATTCAAAAAGTAGCAAAAATTCCTTTTTAAATATATTAAATCTTTTTAGTGAAAGTAAAAATGTGCTATTGGAAACAAGACAGAATGGATGTCAGGTTTACTACAATCAAGTTTCGTTTAAATAGAAGTGCATTCTTCCCGTAAAGTAATCAAACAATGTTGTAATAAAATAATTTTTTTTCTTTTTCTGGACTGCAGTGGTTGAAATATAAATAGAATTTGATATATTTTATGAACGTAACACTTTTTATTTGTTAGTATACGCTTTAAAACTTGAAAGAAAACGCTTTACAGCTTTTGTTAAATAGCATTTTTTTAGGTATCTAATAGTTTAGAACTACGGTTTAATTTAGAATGTAGCAGAAATTTATTTTTAAATATATTAAATCTTTTTTGTAAAAATAAATATGTGCTATTAGAAACAAGACAATTTGGATGTCAGGTTTACTACAATCGAGTTTAGTTAAAATAGAAGTGAGTTCTTCACGTAAAGTAAACAAAAAATGTTGTAAAAAAATGATTTTTTCCCTTTTTTTGGACTGCAGTTGTTGAAATATAAATGTTATTTGCTGTATTTTATAGAAAGTAAAACTTTTTATTTTTTAGTATACGCTTTAAAACTTGAAAGAAAACGCTTTAAAGCTTTTGTTAAATAGCATTTCTTTAGGTATCTAATAGTTTAGAACTACGGTTTAATTCAGAAAGTAGCAGAAATTTATTTTTAAATATATTAAATCTTTTTCGTGAAGGTAAAAATGTGCTACTGGAAACAAGACAGAATGGATGTCAGGTTTACTTCAATCGAGTTTCGTTAAAAAAGAATTGAGTTCTTCACGTAAAGTAACAAAAAAATGTTGCAATAGAATGATTTTTTCCCTGTTATTGGACTGCAGTTGTTGAAATGTAAATGTTACATGCTGGATTTTATTGAACGAAACACTTTTTATTTGTTAGTATACGCTTTAAAAATTGAAAGAAGACGTTTTACAGCTTTTGTTATATAAATTTTTTTATACATCTGCTAAATTTGAACTATAGTTTAATTCAGAAAGTAGCAAAAATTCCTTTTTAGATATATAAAATCTTTTTCGTGAAAGTAAAAATGTGCTATTGGAAACAAGACAGAATGAATGTCAGGTTTACTACAATCGAGTTTCTTTAAAAAAAAATTAATTTCTTTACGTAATGTAGCCAAAAATATGTTGTAAAAAAATGATTTTTTTCCTTTTTTTGGACTGCAGTGGTTGAAATATAAAGGGAATTTGATGGATTTTGTTATAAAGCATTTTTTATGTACTTAATAGTTTTGAACTACAGTTTAATTCAGAAAGTAGCCAAAGTTTCTTTTTAAATGTAATAAATCTTTTTTGTAAAGGTAAAAAATTGCTATTAGAAACAAGACAGAATGGATGTCAGGTTTACTACAATCGAGTTTCGTTGAAATAGAATTGAATTCTTCACGAAAATTYACCAAAAAATGTYGTAATAGACTGATTKKGTTCCTTTTTTTGGAATGCAGTTGTGGAAATATAAATGTTATTTGCTGGATTTTATTGAACGTAACACTTTTTATTTGTTAGTATACGCTTTAAAACTTGAAAGAAAACGTTTTACAGCTTTTGTTATATAGCATTTCTTTATGTACCTAATAGTTTTGAACTACAGTTTAATTCAGAAAGTAGCAAAAGTTTCTTTTTAAATGTATTAAATCTTTTTTGTAAAGGTAAAAAATTGCTATTAGAAACAAGACAGAATGGATGTCAGGTTTACTACAATCGAGTTTCGTTGAAAAAGAATTGARTTCTTCACGTWAAGTAACCAAAAAATGTTGTAATARAATGATTTTTTYCCTTTTTTTGRACTGCAGTTGYTGAAATATAAATGTTATTCGCTGAGTTTTATTAAACGTAACACTTTTCATTTGTAAGTATGCGCTTTAAAACCTAAAAGAAAACGTTTTACAGCTTTTTTTATATACCATTTCTTTATGTATCAGCTAGTTTTGGACTACGGTTTAATTGAGAAAGTAGCAAAAATTTTTTATTTAAATAAAATAAATCTTTTTCGGGAAGATAAATATGTGCTATTAAAAACAAGACAATATGGATGTCGGGTTTACTACAATCGAGTTTTGTTGAAAAAGAATTGAGTTCTTTGCGTAAAGTGACCAAAAAATGTTGTTATAAAATGATTTTTTTCCTTTTTTCGGACTGCTATTGTGGAAATATAAATGGTATTTGCTGGATTTTATTGAACGTAACACTTTTTATTTGTTAGTATGCGCTTTAAAACTTGAAAGAAAACGTTCTACAGCCTCATTTATATAGCATTTCATTATGTATCTTTTTGTTTTGAACTACGGTCTTTTTCAGAAAGTAGCAAAAATTTCTTTCTAAATATAATAAGTCTTTTTTTAGAAGGTAAAATTTGCTACTAGAAACAAAACAAAATAAATGTCAGGTTTACTACAAACAAGTTTCGGTAAAAAAAAATTATATTCTTCACGTAAAGTAAACAAAAAATGATGTAATAAAATGATATTTTCCCTTTTCTTGGACAGCAGTTGTTGAAATATTAATAGTATTTGTTGGATTTTATTAAAATTACCACTTTTTATTTGTTAGTATGAGCTTTAAAACTAAAAAGAAAACGTATTGCAGTTTTGGTTATATAGCATTTTTTAGGTATCTAATAGTTTTCAACTACGTTTTAATTCAGAAAGTAGCTAAAATTTCTTATTGAAATATATTAATTCTTTTTTGCGAAGGTAAATATGTGCTATTAGAACAAGACAATATGGATGTCAGGTTAACTACAATCGAGTTTCGTTGAAAAAGAACTGAGTTCTTTACGTTAAGTAACCAAAAAATGTTGTAATAAAATGTTTTTTTTCTTTTTTTGGACTGCAGTTGTTGAAGTATAAATGTTATTTGCTAAATTTTATTGAACGTAACACTTTTTATTTGTGAGTATACGCTTTTAAACTTGAAAGAAAACGTTTTACAGCTATAGTTATATAGCATTTCATTATGTATCTGCTAGTTTTTAACTACGGTTTAATTCAGAAAGTAGCTAAATTTCTTTTTAAATATATTAAATCTTTTTTAAGAAGGTAAAAATGTGCTATTAGAAACCAGACAGAATGGATGTCAGGTTTACTACAATCGAGTTTCGTTGAAAAAGAATNATGTCAGGTTTACTACAATCGAGTTTCGTTGAAAAAGAATCGAGTTCTTCAGGTAAAGTAACCAAAAAATGTTGTAATAAAATTATTTTGTTTCTTTTTTTGGACTGCACTTGTTGAAATATAAATGTTATTCGCTGAATTTTATAAACGTAACACTTTTTATTTGTTAGTACACGCTTTAAAACTTAAAAGAAAACGTTTTACAGCTTTTTCTATATAGCATTTCTTTATGTATCTGCTATATTTGAACTACGGTTTAATTCAAAAAATAGCAAAAATTTCTTTAAAAATATATTAAATCTTTTTTGTGAAAGCAAAAATTTGCTATTAGAAACAAGACAGAATTGATGTCAGGTTTACTACAATCGAGTTTCGTTATAAAAAAATTGAATCCTTCACGTAATGTAACCAAATAATGCTGTAATAAAATGATTTTTTTCGTTTTTTTGGACTGCAGTTGTAGAAATATAAAGGTTATTCGCTGGATTTTATTAAACGGAAAACTTTTTATTTGTTAGTATACGATTTAAAATTTGAAAAAAAACGTTTTACAGCTTTTGATATACAGCATTTCTTTATGTATCTAATAGTTTTGAGCTACGGTTAAATTCAGAAAGTAGCAAGAATTTCTTTCTAAATATATTAAATCTTTTTTGTGAAAGTAAAAATGTGCTATTAGAAACAAGACATGATAGACGTCAGGTTTACTACAATCAAGTTTCGTTAAAAAAGAATTGAGTTCTTCACGTTAAGTAACCAAAAAATGTTTTAATAAAATGATTTCTTTCCTTTTTGGGGACTGCAGTTGGTAAAATAGAAATGTTATTAGCTAGATTTTATTGAACGTAGCACTTTTTATTTGTTAGTATACGCTTTCAAACTTGAAAGAAAACGTATTACAGTTTTGGTTATATAGCATTTATTTAGGTATCCAATAGTTTTCAACTACAGTTTAATTAAGAAAGTAGCTAAAATTTCTTTTTAAATATATTAAATCTTTTTTATAAAAGTAAAAATGTACTATTTGAACAAGACAGAATGGACGTCAGGTTTACTACAATAGAGTTTCGTGGAAAAAAAATTGAGTTCTTTACGTACAGTAACCAAAAAATTTTGTAATATCATAATTTTTTTCCTTTTTTTGGACTGCAGGTATTAAAATATAAATGTTATTTGCTGGATGTTATTGAACGTAACACTTTTTATTTGTTATTATACGCTTTAAAACGTAAAAGAAAACGTTTCAAAGCTTTTAAAATATAGCATTTCTTTATGTATCTAATAGCTTACAACTACGGTTTATTTCAGAAAGTAGCAAAAATTTTTTTATTAAAATATATTAAATCTTTTTTGTAAACGTAAATATGTGCTATTAGAAACAAGACAATATGGATGTCAGGTTTACTACAATCGAGTTTCGTTAAAATAGAATTGAATTCTTCACGTTAAGTAAC
>NW_014570108.1:41928-47415 GCF_001313835.1 Polistes canadensis
TTTTAATAAAATGATTTCTTTCCTTTCTAGGGACTGCAGTTGTTAAAATATAAATGTTATTTGCTGGATTTTATTGAACGTAGCACTTTTTATTTGTTAGTATACGCTTTAAAATTTGAAAGAAAACGTTTTACAGCTTTTTTTATATAGCATTTCTTTATGTATCAGCTAGTTTTGAACTACAGTTTAAATAAAAAAGTTGCAAAAATTTTTTTTTTAAATATATTTAAACATTTTTAGTGTCCGTAAATATGTGCTACTAGAATCAAAACAGATTAAATGTCAGGTCTACTACAATCTCGTTTCGTTTAAAAAGAATTGAATCCTTAACGTTAAAAAACCAATAAATGTTGTTATAAAATGATTTTCTTTTTTTTGTAGACTGCAGTTTATGAAAAATAATTGTTATTTTCTGGATTACATTGAACGTTACCCTTGTTATTAGTTAGTATACACCTTAAAACTTGAAAAATAACGTATTACAGCTTTTGTTATATAGCATTTCTGTTGGTAGATAATAGTTTTCAACTACGGTTTAATTCAGAAATTATAAAAAATTTCTCATTAAATAATATTAAATCTTTTTTGTGGAGGTAAATATGTGCTATTAGAAACAAGACAATATGGATGTCAGGTTTACTACAATCGAGTTTCGTTGAAAAAGAATTGAGTTCTTTACGTAAAGTGACAAAAAATGTTGTTAAAAAATGACTTTTTTCTTTTTTTGGACTGCAGTTGAGGAAATATAAATGTTATTTGCTGGATTTTATTAAACGTAACACTTTTTATTTGTTTGTATGTGCTTTAATACTTGAAAGAAAACGTTTTACAGTTCTATTATATAGCATTTCTTTTGGTATCTAATAGTTTAGAACTACGGTTTAATTTAGAATGTAGCAAAAATTTCTTTTTAAATATATTAAATCTTTTTTTAAAAAGGTAAGAATGTGCTATCAGAAACAGGACAGAATAGATGTAGGTTTACTACAATCGGGTTCCGTTAAAGAAGAATTGAGTTCTTCACGTAAGGTAATTAAAAAATGTTGTAATTGAATGATCTTCTTCTTTTTTTTGAACTGCAGTTGTTGAAATATAAATGTTATTTGCGTGAATTTATTGAACGTAACACTTTTTATTTGTAATTATTCGCTTTAAAACATGAAAGAAAACGTTTTACAGTTTTTAATATAAAGCATTTCTTTTGGTATCTAATAGTTTTCAACTACGGTATAATTCAGAAAGTAGCAAAAATTTCTTTTTAAATATAGTAAATCTTTTTTGAGAAGGTAAAAATGTGCTATTAGAAACAAGACAGAATGGATGTCAGATTTGTTACAATCAAACTTCTTTGAAAAAAAATTAAGTTCTTCACGCAAAGTAACCAAAAAATGTTGTTATAGTATGATTTTTTCCCTTTTTTTGTACAACAGTTGTTGAAATATAAATGTTATTTGCTGAATTTTATTGAACGTAACACTTTTTAATTGTTAGCATACACTTTAAAACTTGAAAGAAAACGTATTACAGTTTTTGTTATAAAGCATTTCTTTAGGTATCTAATAGTTTTTAACAACGGTTTAATTCAGAAAGTAGCAAAAATTTCTTATTGAAATATATTAAATCGTTTTTATGAAGAAAAATATGTGCTATTAGAAACAAGATAATATGAATGCCAGGTTTACTACAATCGAGTTTCGTTGAAAAAAAATTGAGTTCTTCCCGTAAATTATTCAAATAATGTTTTTATAAATGATTTTTTTCTTTTTTTTGGACTGCAGTTTTTGAGATATAAATGGTATTTGCTGGAATTTATTGAACGTAACACTTTTTATTTGTAATTATTCGATTTAAAACTTGAAAGAAAACGTTTTACAGCTTTTGTTATATAGCATTTCCTTAGGTATCTAATAGTTTTTAACTACGGTTTAATTCAGAAAGTAGCAAATATTTTTGTACTGAAATATATTAAATCCTTTTTCTGAAGGTAAAAATGTGCTATTTGTAACAAGAAAGAATAGATGTCAGGTTGACTACAATCGAGTTTCGTTGAAAATAATTGAATTGTTCACGTAAAGTTTCCAAAAAATTTTATGATAAAATGATTTTTTTCCTTTTTTTGGACAACAGTTGTTGAAATATAAATGGTATTTGTTGGATTTTATTAACCGTAACACTTTTTATTTGTTAGTATGCGCTTAAAAACTTGAGAAAAAACGTTTTACAGCTTTTTTTTATAAAGCATTTCTTTAGGTATCTAATAGTTTAGAACTACGGTTTAATTCAGAAAGTAGCCAAAATTCCTTTCGAAATATATTTCAACATATTTATCGACGGTAAAAATGTGCTACTAGAAACTAAAAAAAATAAATATCAGGTTTACTACAATCGAGTTTCGTTGAAAAAGAATTGAATCCTTTACGTTAAGTAACCAAAAGATGTTGTAATAAAATGGATTTTATCTTTTTTGTAGACTGCATTTGTTGAAATATTAATGTTATTTGCTGGATTTTATTGAATGTATGACTTTTTATTTGTTAGTATACGCTTTAAAACTGGAAAGTAAAAGTTTTATAGCTTTTGTAATACCGCACTTTTTAAAAAATTTTATAGTTTTTAACTACGATCTAACTTAGAAACAAGCGAAAATTTCTTTTTAAATATATCTAAACATTTTTAACGAAGGTTAAAATGTGCTATTAGAAACTATAACGAATAGATATTTGGTTGACTACAATCGAATTTTGTCGAAAAAAAATTTAATTGAATACGTAAAGTAACCAAACATAGTTGTAATAATATAATTTTTTCTCTTTCTTTGACTGCAGTTTTTAAAATATAAATGGTATTTGCAGGATTACATTAAACGTAACACTTTTTATTTGTTAGTATACGCTTTAAAACTTGAAAAATAACGTATTACAGCTTTTGGTATTTAGCATTTCTTTTAATAGATAATAGTTTTTAACTCCGGTTTAATTCAGAAAGTATCAAAAATTTCTCATTAAATAATATTAAATCTTTTTTTCAGAGGTAAATATGTGCTATTAGAAAAAAGACAATTTGGATGTCAGGTTTACTACAATCGAGTTTCGTTTAAAAAGAATTGAATTCTTCACGTAAAGTAAACAAAAATTGTTGTAATATGATAATTTTTTTCTTTTTCTTGGACTGCAGTTGTTAAAATATAAATGTTATTTGCCGGATTTTATTGAACCTAACACTTTTTATTTGTTAGTATGTGCTTTAAAACTTGAAAGAAAACGTTTTACAGCTTATGTTATATAGCATTTCTTTAGGTATCTAATAGTTTAGAACTACGGTTTAATTCAGAAAGTAGCCAAAATTTCTTATTGAAATATATTTAATCTTTTTTAAAAAGGAAAAAATGTGCTACCAGAAACAAGACAGAATAGATGTAGGTTTACTACAAACGAGTTTGGTTGAAAAAAAATAGCATTCTTCACGTATAGCAACCAAAAAATTTTGTAATAGCATGACTTTTTCCCTTTTTTTGGACTGCAATTGTCAAAATATAAATGTTATTCGCTGGATTTTTTTAAACGTAACACTTTTTATGTGTTAGTATGCGTTTTAAAACTTAAAAAAAATCGTTTTACAGCTTTTTTTATATAGCATTTCTTTATGTATCAGCTAGTTTTGCACTACAGTTTAATTCCGAAAGTAGCAAATACTTCTTTCTAAATATATTTCAACATTTTTAGCGACGGTAAAAATGTGCTACTAGAACCGAAACTGATTAAATGTCAGGTCTACTACAATCTAGTTTCTTTAAAAAAGAATTGATATCTTCACGTAAAGTAACCAAAAAATATAATTATAAAATGATGTTTTTCTTTTTTTTGGACTGCATTTGTAAAAATATAAATAGATTTTGCTGGATTTTCTTCAACGTAACACTTTTTGTTTAATAGTATCCGCTTTAAAACTTGAAAGAAAACGTGTTACAGCATTTGTTATATAGCATTTCTTTAAGTATAAATTAGTTTAGAACTACAGTTTAATTCATGAAAGTAGCAAAAATTTCTTATTAAAACATATTAAATCTTTTTTGTGAAGGTAAAAATGTGCTATTAGTAACAAGACAGAAGAGATGTCAGGTGGACTACAATCGAGTTTCGTTGAAAAAGAATTTGGTTGTTCACGTAAAGTAACCCAAAAATGTTAAAATAAAGTGATTTTTGCCCTTTTTTTGGACTGCAGTTGTATAAATATAAATGTTAATATCAAGAATTTATTGGACATAAAACTTTCTATTTGTTTGTATACGATTTAAAACTTAAAAGAAAACGTTTTACAGCATTTGTTATATAGCATTTCTTTTTGTATCTAATAGTTTTGAACTACGGTTTAATTCAAAAAGCAAAAATTTACTTCAAAATATATTTCAACATTTTTAGCGACGGTAAAAATTTGCTACTAGAACCAAAACAGATTAAATGTCAGGTCTACTTTAATCAAATTTCGTTGAAAAAGAATTGAATCCTTAACGTTTAGTAACCAAAAAATGTAATAGAATGACTTTTTCCCTTTTTTTGGATTGCAGTTGTGGAAATATAAATGTTATTTGCTGTATTTTTTTGAACGTAAGACTTTTTATTTGTTAGTATACGCTTTAAAGCTTGAAAGAAAACGTATTACAGTTTTTGTTTTATAGCATTTCTTTAGGTATCTAATAGTTTAGAACTACGGATTATTTCAGAAAGTAGCGAAAATTTCTTTTCAAATATATTTAAACATTTTTAGCGACGGTAAAAATGTGCTACTTAAAACAAAACAAAATAAATGTCAGGTTTACTACAATCGAGTTTTGTTAAAAAAGAATTAAATTCTTAACGATATGTAACCTAAAAATGTTGATTAAAATGATTTGTTTCCTTTTTTTAGACAGCAGTTTTTGAATTAATAATGTTATTCGCTGGATTTTATTAACCTTAAAACTTTCTATTTGTTAGTATACGCTTTAAAACTGGATAGTAAAAGTATATAGCTTTTGTTAAACGGCACTTTTTTGGAAATTTTACAGTTTTCAACTACGATCTAATTTAGAAACAAGCGAAAATTTTTTTCCAAATATATCCAAAGATTTTTAGCGAAGGTTCAAATGTGCTTTTAGAAAATATACAGAATAGATTTTTGGTTGGCTACATTCGAATTTTGCCTAAAAAAAATTTAATTGTACACGCAAAGTAACCAAACATAGTTTTATTAATATAATTTTTTCTCTTTCTTCGAATGCAGTTCGTGAAAAATAAATGATGTCAGCTAAAATTTATAGGACATAACACTTTTTACCTAATAGTAAACGCTTTAAAACTTAAAAGAAAACGTATTACAGCTTTTGTTATATAACATTTCATTGTATATCTGCTAGATTTAAACTACGGTTTTTTTCAGAAAGTAGCAAAAATTTCTTTTTAAATATATTAAATCTTTTTTGGGAAGGTAAAAATGTGCTATAAGGCACAA
>NW_014570109.1:0-41853 GCF_001313835.1 Polistes canadensis
AAATTCATTATACTTTCGACATCTCTATTCTTTCTGTTAAAATCTTCTAATAAATCTTGTTACACACAAACTCTACCAGAAATTAACATAATACAGTCCACTAGCCTATCTCGCCTATCTCCTTGTCTTCTCTTAGCGCATCTCTTTTAAACCTTCTAATTTCCTATTCCTTGAATCCTCGAACAACTATTAATTCAATTTACAATATTTATCAACATACCATTAAAACATTTGAAAATACTGATTAAAAATATTTACAAATATTAATCATATAAATGGAAACAAATTTATAATATGTGTTTAAAGCTTATAGCGACCTTTCGCACGAACGCTTCTGCACGCGAGCATATACGAAAATACGATTAGAAAAGACACAAGGATTTATTGGAATGATACGCTCGAGATGCTTTAGCTGTTACTCTTTCCCAAATCGTTAAAAAAAGCGCCAAAAAGAAGGAAAAAAAAGAAACCCATAGGAATATCTCGCCCAAATTCGAGGTGATTTTTTATAGAGGATTAAGGATTTGGATTCGTAAGGGTCCCTATCGCGTGTTTTTTCATTTCACTTGACACTTTACAACAGCGAGTACGTTTCGATTCATAAAGTTAGCTCAAGAAGGAGAAATTGCTTCAAATATGTAATAAAAATAAATAATATTGCTCCCTTTTCGAAAAAATTGTCTTCGGTTGTTTTTTGAATATCACAAAAATTCATTCAAAACTTTCGAACTATTATTTTCTCACAAGGTCTTCAAAATATTTGCCTTGTTTCTAGGCTAAAACAAATTCTCACAAAACGTATACGTCGATAAATAAAACAAACTTATACGAATGAAATTATAAGATATCAATTTACATTTCGTTTCGTTCGAAACGAAATACTCTTCTCGATCGTCGTTAAAAATTCTAGATAGGGTAAATCCTGTTACTAAAAACTGAGAAAATTACCATATGCACATTCACAAAGTAAGATAGATATAACCCATAGTTCATACTTTAACCTTGTAAGTGTAGGTTCGATAACACATAGAGAGAGAGTGAGAGAGTAGGTTGATACCGTTATGTATACCCATTTAACACAGAGGATCTAACATCAAAGCGTTATCGTAGAACGCGTATGGAATTAATTACACATGCTCTCGCGGTAGGACCCGTTTGTTAGTATTTATGGTTTCGTTCCATAACTCTCGTTTGTTCGGGGATGGAAGAAGAGAAGGTGGAAGTGGAGTAGGTGTGGTGGAGGAAGAGGAAGTGGAAGAAGAAGAGGGGAGGTGTTATCGATAAATTGGACTTAGGTGTTTACATCGTCGAGCCACATTTTGGCTCTCTAACTTCGTCTTTCCTTTTGGGTTCTGTGTATCCAACATAATCTCAGTTCCGCGTTAATCCCAGTTACATCCTTTCTCCCTCCCTCTCTTTCTCTCTCTCTCTCTCTCTCTCTCTCTCTCTCTCTCTCTTTGTCTCATTCACTCACTCACTCACTCACTCACTCTCACTCCTATACGAGCGTATAGATGCATACGTAAATACGTATATATATATGCATACTTGCATACATGTTACATAGGTTATCCTTAGCAAAATTCTCTGGCGTTGAACGATCTAGTCTTATCGACTACGTAACCATATGAAACGAAATTTGGGTCGGTATCCAAGCATGACCTCGACGATACTTAGCAAAACTTATGAGTAGTATCGTCTTTGCCTGGCCAATGTTGAGTGTTAAAGCGTATTTTCTGAGATCACGAGTTCTCCTTGCATCCTTCGCGCTCTGTTATCTACAAAAGTCAAGCGATCTACGTTTCCTTTCTTGGAAATAAATTTCTTCTCGACTACGGAACCAACCTACTTATGGTTGCCTCTGTCACGCATTAACCGTTGCTTTCGTTATATCTTTATCAGTATACCTCTATCTCTCTTTCTTTCTATTTTTCTTACGTAGTTACGTAGTATTTGAAAATAAGCAGATGATAAATAAGAAAAAGCACGGTCCCGTTCCGGTATTAAAAAGTTAACGATTTTTCGTTATTACCAGAAGTTGTTTATCAAATAATTACTATTATCATCCATTATCCAAATGTTATCAAATTTTCTCATACGAAAATTCAAAAGTTGACCTTTAACGAGATAGTCCGAACTTAGTTGGTAATCCAAATGGAAAAGTTGTGGTAGGATTTTGTGCATCTGTAGAATGGGGTTCTCTTTAAAGTTATCTTGAAGGAAGGAACAAAGCTCGTTTTCTGTTTTCTTCTTTGATTATACCTATCTCTTTATCCAATTTTTTTTTCTTCTTTTTAAGAATTTCTCTTGATTCTAAATACTTTAAAATTTATCTTAGCTAGAACAGAAACGAAAGAAATAAATTTTCTTCTTTTTTTTGTATCTGTATAAAACACGAGAGAGCAGCAGGATTATAAAATCTACTTTCTCTCTTTCTCTAATCTATTTTTATTATATCAGTCCAATAATATTCCATCTATCCTTAAAGAATTCTTACTGTGTATAGGCATCAATTGAACACCGAAGGTTTATTTCATTTCATATCTCCAATGTGGCAGAATACTCGTAAACGTGATATCGTTCCTGAGAAATAAGGTCGCATTTAACCTTTTAAACGAAAATATAACGTTGTTCATAGGTCGCATGATAGATATCCTTTTCCAGTTCATGCTGTATGTGTATTTTTCTCTGTCTCATTCTTTATATATATCTCTCTTTTTTTCTCTTTTTCATTCGCTTTTTCTATCTCGCTAGTTTTATCTCTCTTTCTCTCTTGACTCTCTATCTTTCTTTTTCGCGGTGATGACTCGACGCTGGCTGAAACGATGGAAAGAAAAGAAAGCATGATAAGTGTAGAAGCTTTTCTAGAAAGCTTTTGACTAAGATCACGTAGTGGGTTTTCTGTGGCAAGGTTCGCCGAGACGGCGTTGGGGGCAGCCGCCTTGGTGGCTCCCGGCATGGAGGAGCCAACGAACACAGCTTCCGGGAGCAACGAAGATGAAGATGAAACGCCTCTCGATCCAGTAGTCGTCATCTCCAATGACAAGAGCACTGAATTTTTCTTAGCCACTGTCGTCGAAGAAGCAGCGTAAGGCAAAACAACTCGTTTCGTTATTTCGACAGATGTTGGTTTTTTTTTTCTTCTTCTTCTTCTATTTTTTTTCTTCTTCTTCTTCTATTTTTTTTCTTCTTCTTCTTCTTTTTCACGTTCAAGGTCAAATATTTTCACGAATTATATTTAATCTATGCAATCCCTTCTTCTTCTTCACCTCTTCTTCAATTAATCCTAATTCTTTGTTTAATTTAATTATTTTTTTTTTTCCAAATAAATTTATGTTGAAAGGGGTTTTTTTTTATCTCTTATTAGCTATGTATAACTTAAAACCTTGGTATGAAATATATATATATTTTTTTAATTTAATGTAAAAATGTATATATTTTATCTATTTAATATATAAATGTAAAAATATAATTATATTTTAAATATATACGGAGATAAAACAAAATTAGAGATCGTCAGATACTTTGTCATGCAAATGAACAATATATTTTTCGAATTTTATACGTATCGGTTGATCTCCATAGAAAAATAAATCTGATTACTATCTAATAACTAAAAATCGTTTTGTCATAATCGAAGTCACGATAAACTCGAACGAGTTCGCTAATATAATTTTCAGTTATAACCGAATATCTATCCCTGGTTGCGACTTATATCGCAGTTGAGACCGAAGTTTGATAAACAAGTTTTCGTAGGGTCATCTCGTCGAAAGGCGGAAAGCAGTAAGGATTACCTGGACCGTTCGTATTAAAGCATAGGAAGGGACGAAACCAAAAGCCCTTAAAATAATTACACTTGTACTACTTACTCTTAGTGTTATCCAAGCGTGTTTTATTGAAATTAGTATAACTCGATATATGCTTTTTCTCATCATCAATTAGATTATTTAATTAACGAATTCTTACTACATTTTTTTTCTGTTCTTCTTTATTTTTTTTTTTTTTACTTACATATATATATATATCTTTCTCTCTTAACTTTTCTTTCTTTTTAACGCTTCACATTGTCACGTACAAAGAATTATTAGTAATAAGAGAACCGTTGAAAGGGAGAGAAAATGATCAAAAACTTTTTCTACTTAAGTCATCTTCTAATTCTCTCTTTTTCTCTACTTTCGGTCGAACGACTTCCGTTAGAAGAGAATCTCGTCTGAGTTTAAACTCGGGCACCTACTATCGATCCTTTTTCTTTCTCCTAAAGTATTAGAATGGAAAGAAAGGAAGGAAAGAAGTTAACCGACAGAAAGAATACAATGGATAGAAAAAGAAAGAACTAGGAGATATTCGGTTCGCAAAGATTTCTCTACTTTCCCTTCTACAATGTCGGAGAATTCGATTCTTTGTACTTTTGATCGTGAGTATAAGTACGAAGTATCACTTACTCGGCCCCATTTTCGAGTCTGCTATGAAAGGTTTCGATTTACGCTAGACGTTTAATCGGAAGTAGTTCTCTGTAGAGATAGTAGTCATTGGGTTTCAATGTAATCACAATAAAGAATGAGAAATAGAGATAGAGAAACGTCGATAGAAGCGTTATCCTAATTTCTTAACTTAATCACTAATGAAATTTAGTACTCAAAACCATTTAATATCTTTTTTAACAATTCAGAAAAGTATTTGACCTTGTCTAACTCGTAACATGCTATAAAACTATCCCAAGGTTTCTAATATTCAAATGATGGTGGAATCGTTTCAGTATATGTACCGATGGAATAATCAAAGATATTTAAGTTACTATCGTTTTGCTAAAAGTATAAAGGGTAATCAAAACGATTCAAAATATTAGAAACCTTAAGTAATGTTTTCTTATCTATCAAAAGTGGTTGCTATGATCTAATTTCTAAATTTAAAATATAATTTCTTAACCTCATTCAAAATTAAGTTAATTATCTCAAACTATTTGCAATCCTTTTAAATGATTCGAAAAATATTTGACCTTATCAAATTCGTGATACCCAGAATAAATGATTCCCAAGGTTTCTGATACTCGAATGATAGTTGTCGTTTCAGCGCCGTGGCGCAAGCACAATTGGGTGAATCAAATGGTCGAAGGAATTCGGGTTACAACGGTGCAGCTAGCAGTACGATGATACACGAACGAACCGAGACGAATTCGAGTCCAAGTCCAAATCCAAGGATCACATCAGCGCCATCATCCTCAACATCATCTTCGCCACCACCTTCAGCAAGGCCTGGATCAGCAGCGGCTACTAGTGTTCAGCAAATGGATCGGAAAAAGAATGGAAATGGAAACAAACAGGAACTTAAAAGGCTCAAAAGTGTTGGATCCTTGCTACCTTTACAACTTGGTAAACCACCATGCGTATTATCTGGCAGCTCAACTGTTTGTAAAAAAGATAAGAAGAACGCGAGTTCTGGTTCGAAGTTCAACATATATAAGAGTAACAAGGCGAGTAAGAAAAAGAAGGAAAAAAGTTCAGCCAAGAGGGAACGCAAAGCTACTAAAACTCTAGCTATTGTTTTGGGTAAGAAGTTTTAACAATATAGGTGATTCTTGTAAGGGTTTAATATTACTTATCTTATCGATAATATAGTATCGACATACTCAAACTTGACTAGTTAAAACATTTTGAAACTTGGATTACAAGTTACTACACATCGATCATTTTCTTCAAAATCTTGCATCTACCCATGTTCAATTTTCATTATCTCTGTTTACTAAATCTTAACTTGGTTATATTAGAAGCATACCTTTCGCCTAACTATTACAGGCGCATTCCTGATTTGCTGGGTACCCTTCTTCACGTGCAACATCATGGATGCCATGTGCGACAAGTTAGCCCAACCCTGTCAACCGGGTGTCACGGCCTTCATTATCACTTCGTGGCTCGGTTACATGAACAGTTTCGTCAATCCCGTCATATACACCGTCTTCAACCCCGAATTCCGAAAGGCCTTCGGTAAACTTATGCGCCTTTAAATTTCGAAATTAAATCGTGGAAGAAATTGCGAAAAAAATTACATATTGACATTGCAAAGTTGAGTCGAATAAATTGGGAACATCAAATTTTCTTGGAAAGAAGCGGAAAAAGGAAATGAAATATTAGATTTTAGGAAAGACTAAAGTTCATCAATGTGTCAGAGTTTATGGTCTCGCACTAATTATGAGTATGACTCCTAATTGCGAGTATCATATGTTAACTTTTTTAGGGTTTTGTTTTCCAAAGATCATTCGTGGATAACTTATATTATAAAGTAAGGCTATTAATAACAAATATATTTTTCCTTGACTTTTAGATAAAATATTTTGCTTAAGTTTTGTTTCTCTTTTAGGAATATCTATTGGTAAAACATAAATTGTAGCAAAATTATTTAGGATCTTAGATTATGTTTGTTTTACCAATACCATCTGACGAATATAGATGTGAACGAGCTAATGATCTTAAAATATAAATTAAGGAACGTTACAATTGTACAAAGTATCTCCGTATAAATTTCAAACGACTATTCGAAGGACTCTTTCGAACGTAATCGTTCAATTGAGATATAATAATAATAATAATAATAATAATAGTAATAATAACAACAGCGTCGCTCGATAGAAAACGTTCTTCCATCGACGACATCGTTTTTCTTTATGACTCTATCTACTCCAATTTTTTCCGTTGAACTTGTAGAAATGTATAAGAAGATAAAAGTAAACAGAAAGAAAAAGGGACTCGGGGTTCATTAACTAGGAATATTTGTCTTGTGTACGAATGTTACTATAAGTATACCTACATTTTTCGTAGATATATCGATTAACGCCGTGACAGTATTACTATCCTAGTTATCCTAAAACTTAGCAATATTTTTTGCTCTGATAATAAAAGCGTTAGTCGAAAAATGAATGCAAGCAAACCAGCAACAACAAATTTAGAAACCGCAGTTTCTACGAATATGATTCCATCTATCAAATGTCGGGGAAAAATAAACATGCTCACTAAAACATAGATATTCGTGGGATAGTTTTGACTCGGTGTACTTCTTGAACTCGTACACCATCTTATGCATATATCTAACCAATTCTGATATTAACTTTTCACGAACATGCATCTACGCAAAGAAATGTTCATACTCGAATGATTTAAATCATTAAAAGAGATACAAAATCGATGAAAGACAAATATTTCGGATTATCATCTTCGCATCTTTGATTTGTGTGGAGACTACAAAAATTTCCTAAAGTAAGGAAAAATCACGAACATAACTCGCGATCGAATTTTTCAGACATATCAGTGTGTTAGTACGAAATTACACAGTGTTATCCATTCGTTCTATCGACTCTCAAAGAACCTTCTTACACACACACACACACATACACACACATACAACACATATTAAAGAAAGTGAATATTCACTTATTGTATAAGAGCGATAAGAACAGAAAAAGATGGAAAGAGTTAGGATAAAAAATGATAAGAGTAAGTATGTATAAGTGTAAACGTATACGTCTCGGCCAATTTAGAATATTTTGCGCGTGTCACGTCTTATTGCAATAATGTTAAACAATCGAATGAAAGCTTTTTATTCTGTTATTTTCCCAACTAAGCTTTTAGCTTTTAAGTCTAATCGTGTAAATTTGTAAATATCGTAGAATCTAATCGAACGGGTGCCACTTATTAGACACACACATACGATTAATAAATAAATAAAATAAAATTATTCCAACGTTTTTGTGCCGTTCGAAATTGTGGGAGGTTAAAGTGATCTATCTATGTCATGGTAATAATTACATCTACAAATTTATTCTGATTCGATGATTATAGAAAAAATTCCGTCGAGAAAGGAACGTCGTTTTCGCTTGATTTATGAGTCTTGTAAATTTGACGTATTTTACATTCAACTTACAGACATATTTTTGTTTTTTTTTTCTTTTTCTTTTTTAGGATTCCTGTGGACTTTGATTGATGCAATCATATTAACACATTTAATTTATTTTTTACGATGCGTTTTTTATACTAAATTTAGAAAATCTGTTTAATTGACGAAGCTTAAATTACAGTATTTGTTTACACTTTCAAACATATAATTACAGGAATTTTAAATTACCCGTGATATATTTGTGTCTCCATAATTTATAACTAATTTCAAATTATGTGTGAGACAACTATAATTAAAAAAGAAAAATATATTTTTTTCTTATATTATATATATATATAACAGATAAAGTACGAGCGTGAAAAAATTTATTGTAAAAAGTTGCTGATTTAAAAAGGATTCGTTAAAGCTTATAATAATTCCGTAAATTCAGCGAAAAATTATCAAAATGAAAGAATTCCTTTGAAAAGGTAATACGAAGATGATCGACTTAAAGAACTCGACCTAAATTATTCTCTTTCACTTTATCCATCTTTTTCTTTAAGGATTTCAAACGTTTTTACTTTTTTCATATATTTTTTTTTGTCTAATTTATTTTAAATCTTTCTTCTAATTCATCCCTCATCAAGCATAAAATTTATTTCGCACGTGATCAGACGCCATGAGATGCCATCGATAGCTTATTAATTAGTTAAGTTTCAGTGGTTTTGCTTTCGGTGTCGCCAAAAAGAGGAAGCAGAAGCCGACGGAAGTGCATTTCTATGTCGTGCTAGTGAAATCCGTTTGTGTTCGTCTATCACAAACATCCGACGTAGAGAAGATACAAATAAAACTCGGAATTATTAAATACAAAAAACGAGGAGGAAAACAATTTTTTATAAGTTAATCAATTAAATGTTGAATTGGTTCATAAATAAAAATAGAGAAAAGGTAACCTATGGAACGTCCAATTAGAATCCTATCTTATTGGGTTTTTTACAAGACATGTAAATTAAATTCGATGTACTGAAGGATCGTTTAAATTTTTTGTATCATATGTAACAAAAAATAAATCTCTTTAACGCATATATGTATGTGCATACGCAAATGCATAAAACGATGAGTATTAAAACGAGATTGGATTGTGGTAAATTTTCGTTTATTATTACTGTAAAAAACAACTAGGTTTCTTCTAATTATTTTTATTAAATTAATTAGATCTGTCAGTCAAGTTGTAAACCAATTAATATAATACCCCACAAAATGTAATTATTTTAACATTTATTCTGTCACGATATTGTCCAAGTGAAAAAAAAAAAATAAGATAAAAATGCCAAGGAATATTTCCGAGAAAATGAAACGAAGGAAAAAGTAAGCCTAGTCTTGTGTTAAGTATTATCTAACGTTTTTCTTTAAAAAACGTAAGACGATGTTTTATAATTATAATCATTAGTAAAATCGTTGTATTTTTCTATCCTGATAAGTTGCCGTTTTCTTGTAAATAAATATCATCTATGTATACATTCATAAACACACGCGCGTTCGTATTCACACGTAGATACATGCACTTACATAATAAAAAATCGCAGACATAAATATATTAATGAAAAATACAAGAAATAAATAATACTACGTAACAATAAATAAATTATACTAATTAATGACAGTAAAAAAGGAACAAAAAAAAATGAAACAAGAAGTTGCATTATGTCTGTATATTCAATGTAAATATCTCTTGAAAAAATTAACGAATGTGTGTCAGAGTGATCAAATCAAAGATAGTGAAAGAAAGAGAGAGAGAGAGAGAGAGAGAGAGAGAGAGAGAGAGAGAGAGGGAGAGAGTGAGTAGAAATAAATAAAAAAAATTAATAAAAAAAATGATAAAGGTATTTCTGGAGATTCTCTAATTGGGCCCGGAAATTTCCCAAATCGATACGATGATCGTACTTAATCATTGAAATAATAGATTTAAGGTGACTCAACGTTGCACATCGAGAAAGAATGATTGACAAAAAAAGAGAGAAATAGTATGTAAGTTAAAGTGAATAAGTAAAAGTGAATGTATTGTCAAATGTGAATAACTTAAGAGGTTTTCCTATGAACAAATTTCTTAAATTAAAAATAACTATTTAACAATGGTCTATACAGGGCATAGATTATAAGAGACACGATCAATGATTTTGTTTGTTGAAATTTCAAGAAAAAGAAAAACTACGTATAACGAGACGAAAGAGGAAGATATATTTAGAAAATTCAATCTGTGTGTATGTATCGAAGGCAATACGTATGGATAAATTTGTGCGAAGCGCAAAATATAAGCGCAATTATAAATGTATGTATTATCGCTACAAAAAAAAAAAAAAAAAAAAAAAACAGAAAAAAGAAAACACATAAGTATATACATACAGACGATTCGTAAAAATAATTACACACATGTAATTAAGTACATGTATACATAGATACATACATACATGCATACAAATGGAAATAAATTACTATACTCGAAGCACCCACGCTAACAGGCACTTGTTAAAAAGTAAAATAAATATTACAGTATAAATGAAGAATTTATTTCGCTATAAAAATTATTTATAGATGCATATGTAACAATAGCACTTTCCCTACCTGGATAATGCAATCCTATATCCCAAAAAGCTCTTTAAACTTAGAACGGTAAGTGTAAATTTATATTCTTTTTCGTAACTTTAGCGATGTTCATTCTAACACAGTGGCTTTCCACATTCTTTGCTCCATACTTGAGAATTTCATTCTTCTTTTTCTAAAAATTTAAGATGGCTTACAAAATTTTTATTATTTTTAATATTATTGCAAAATTTGTATTTGAAATTTTTTAGATGTACTTTCTAATATTTAAATTAAACTAAATTTAACTATAGAAAACTACTAAAACATATTTTACAATACTACATATTCTTTAAATTATTATAATTAAACACTCAAAAAAATTGATTAAATTTTAATAGCAAGTATCGACAAAGTTAAAACATACTGAAGACTATAGAATAATATTTCTCGTAAATCATTTCTGAAGGTAAGGCATATTAAAAGATATTCTATCATAAAGAATCAATGTTAAATATAAAAAGTAAATGTAATAATCAATGAGAATTACAATTATTAAAAGTAAAAGTTAACAAATATTTGTGCAGTATACCAAAGTATCCAATTATTTTTTTGATAGTGCTTACTTTGTATTTCAATATACAAATTCAAACAATATCAATTGCTTTAATCTCACTACTTGTATAATTATATCAGCAAACTCAATAAAGGGTATCCTAAAAAATAAACCGTTTTTCATACCATTCTATGTAATGAAAAACTTGTTAAAGTATGAAAATTAATACGATAACATTAGAAATAAAATTAATAAATAGTTTAATACGTTACACGTTCGTTGATCTTTACTCGTTGAAAGACAGAAGGGTAATGAAGATCTCTCTGTGTATATCTCATAGAAATGTCGAATGCTCGGTGCTCGGTTGTTTTCGTTTCTTTTCGGATGTTTTTCCTCTGTTTTCAGCTCGAGAAATTCTTGAAAATATACATACACATTCATAATTGCCTGTAGGTGAATGTTGTGTTTTCATATTCTCTCTCTCTCTCACTCTCGTTCTTAAAAAAAAAATAACGCTTACCTCGATGRATATGAAGATAAAAAAGAGTAAACACAATTGTATGACTGAGTATAAGTATTCGTTTTGGACTCTCTCCAATGCTTAGAATTCTAAGAAAAGTAAAAAATAAAATTACTTAGTACAATATAAAAAAAATCAAATACATGAGTGTATGTGTACGAGCTACCTATACTTATGTATATATGCCTGTAGGTGTGTGTATGTAGTAAAAATGGAATTTGAAACGAAATACGATCTTTGAAGACATAATTATGAAAAATGATTAATTAGCGCATTAATAGAAATTGTAGTAATTATCGATACCGTAAAAATAAGCTGAAAATTAGAAAAAAATATTATTAAGTAACATTAGTGAAATTTGGCGCGAAACCGAGATACATCGATGATAATATTGTCACAGATATCTTCCGTATTTTTTAATATTTCGTTTTGAAAACACTCACGTATATAAAAATCTTGCTTGTAGCTATCATTTGATATATAAGAAGAAGGGATATACGTTAGAAAATATCTTTTAATTACCTGAATTTAACGAAACAACAAAACTTTCGTGTGATCTCAAACACCGATTCTGTGAAAAGAACGAAGAAAAATACACAAAAAGCGCTAATTGGCTGATAATCAGTATATTAGAATTTACAAGTATACATGAACTTCTAATTTGTCACTTGACGTCCGAAATGATTATCAGCCAATCAGCGCTCTTTCTGGTGATGAAGAAAGCCGAGTTACGTACGTGTGACGGCGAGCTTGTGTGCGTGAAATACACGAACTTCTAATTGGTCACGTGACGTCCGAAATAATTATCAGCCAATCAACGCTTTTTATCTATTTTCCTTCTTTCTTTTTACGGCGTCGGTGCAGGAAATCGCAGAAAAGTTTTGTCGTCCTATTAAATTCAGGTAATTAAAAGATATTTTCTAACGTAGACTTTCCTATTATATATCAAACGATAGCAACAAACAAAATGTTTATTCGTGAGTGTTTTCAAAACGAAATATTAAAAAATTCGACAAATATCCGTGCAAATAAAAATCGTTATCTGTCAACTATGCGCCAAATTTTACGAGTTGGGTAACTCGTACACATACATACATAACATTCATATATATTTAATTTTTTTTATATCATACTAATGTAGTTTATTTTTTTTCTTTTTTTTAAGTTTCCGAGCATTGGTAGAGCCCACTACGAATGCACATAACTAACCTTATTGTTGTGTTCACTTTTTTATCTTCTTTACATTCGTCGAGGTCACTCTATCTTTTTCTTTATAACGTAGAGAAGTGTAATAGAAAGAGTGTGAGAAAAAAAGCAAGAATGTGAAAAAGGGAGAAGAAGGAGAAACAGAAAGAAAGAGAGAGAGAAAATAAAAATACAAAACATTCGGCATATAAACATGTTTAATACGTCTTTGTTTCTCAGCAATGCTCGAACTAACAATGAGATAAAAACAAAAGCAACCGAAATTCGTTGCTCTCGAAGGTAAACAGAGAGAGAGATGCTCATTCCTCTTCTGTCCTCCGATAAGTTAAGATCGGTAAAAGTAACAAGACGCATTAAACTATTTAATAATTTTATTCCTAACGTTATCGTGTTAATTTTAATACTTTAACAAGTTTTTCATTACATAGAACGATATAACAAACGGTTTATTTTTTAGGTTACTCTTTATTGAATTTGCTGATACAATTATTGTTTTATTTAAACAATTTTATAGATTTTTAATTAATATTTTTAATAACATTACATACTTTATACAGAGTTATATACAAATAGTGAGATTTAAGCAATTAATATTGCTTGTAGGCCTAATCTTTAGAAATAATTCACAGGAAATTTTGTTTTATAATCTTTAGTATGTTTCAGCTTTTCAGATATTTCATTTAATTTTATTTTATTCGTCGTCATCTTAAAGGTAGGATACCCATCCTGCATTCATCAATGAAGATTCGAAGTAAGTATATTTTTGTATTCAATAATTGCACAAGAATTTTAATGGTTTCCAATTATAATAATGATGTGTTAATAGTATATTGTTTTTTATTTCTGTTTCAGATATTAATTGCAATCGTGCGGGAAGCAATATATGGGAGTGTTGTATCATTTAAATAAAATATAAAATCACGAATTAGAAGCACGTTCGTTCGTTAATTTCAATGCGTTCACGTTACGTGATTACGTTAGAAATGTTTCATTATAAATTGACTGCGAACAATGCAGTAATTGTAGTAGAATTTGTACGATCAAAGTTGTGTTTTTATTGAAAAACAGACACGCAGACTGTTCGCGTATTAGAGTCAGTGCATCAATGAAGATTTTTATACTTGCATTGACTGTATGCAAAGCAGCCTTTGAATTAGTTGTGTAGAGTCAGTGATCGGACATGTAACAAATTGAAATAAAACGCGAATTAGAGTCAGTGTTGTTCGCCGTACAATTTAATTTCGGATTCGCGATAAGAAACTCATCTATAGTTTCTTATTTTCGTTMATAACGTGTTATTAGATTCACGCGAGATGCATCACCATGATGCCATTAAGCTTTATCCCATTGAAATGCATTGTAAGTATTTATTTTTATTAACATTTTGTTTGACTTTATTTGATAAGATTTTGGATCATATTATAGATAACTTATCGTTTTGTTCTATTTTATTTTAAAGATAAGACCACGGATTATCTTTTTTTTTCAAAGATGTCGAATGAATTCTTCGATGGATCTTTTTTAATAGCAAATCAAGAAACTCTCCCCGATCGTCAGACTGCAATACTTCCTACGAAGTAGGAGTGTTTTGGAGCCATCGTAGAACTTCTTAAATCGTGAGTTAAAATTTAAAGTCCCTCCGGAGCTCAATCATGTCGGGGATGAAAGGTCCCAATCTGCACGAGCTACTCTGGTTGTAATTATTTTAATAAATTATTGACGAGCATACATGAGTACTTCTTCTTTTGGAATTACTCATGAAAATTGTATATTCTATTGTTTATTTTATTAGTTCAGGATAGGGTCTTCTTGTGTCATCGTTAAAATTTATTTAATTAACAGTGAAATTAATTACTGCACTTTTTTTTCTCTTCGTGTTTTACTCGAGTAAGGAGTGGTTAAATTGAGCATTAATTTACTCGATTTCATTCAGAAAAAACAAAAAGGAAAGTTATATTTCATATCATTCTGACAAAACTGTTTATTACATAACTGGTACGATACATTTTAAATAATCTAACGTATCTTACAATCATATTAACAATATTAATAATAATAATAATAATAATAATAATAATAATGTAACATACTTAACAAGTAACTTATGATATAACAGCCTCTTATAACGACTTAACGTGTGGAAATACACAGTGTAAAGATTGATAGGATAAGGAAAAACCTTATGGAATATAATGAACGCGAATGTTTCGTAGTCCAAGTCCTGGTAGCTTTCCAAGTTCGGGGAAAGAGGATTGTCCTTTGGCAGTTTCATTCGAAGATTGGGGTCACAAGTGAAGTACGACTGGAAGTGAACCCAATACTTGGTAGAACTCTTCTCTTTTATGCTAGAGATATTTCAAATGCAATTCTATGCATTGCTATGTCGAATTGATTACCACAAAGCTTGTCCAAATCCAATCTGAAAAAGAGAACAATTATTTTCTTATTAATTTCAAATGTCATTCAATCAAAAATGATCATTCTTGTTAAGTGAGTTTCTTTGTTAAAATCGAAAAGAAATTTGAAAGAAATGTAAAAAAAAAAAAAAAAAAGATTAGATTGAAAGAATCGGAGAAAAATCTTCTCTCTCATCTACTTGGATTATCCGTGAGCATTACTGTGCCACCTTTAAGACTTACGACTGTACTCAATTTTCTCAATTGATGTCGCACGCTCGGCTCTTACCGTAATCCTTCGCAATTAATGGTAACTGTAAAAGAAGGAAAAAGGTGGGAGCAAAAGGAGTAAAAGGAGGGTTGAAATAATCGCGAATATCGTAGCAAGGATTGGGTGGGCATATTCTTCGGGCTGGTTTTTGCTTCGCAAATGTCTTGAGCAATCGATGAAAATAAGAAAGTAGGAGTAGGGTCACAGGAAAATGGATGAGAGAATCAGATATAGGTATGTATTATATATATGTGTGTGTGTGTGTGTGTATATACATAGTATCTGGATATTCGTACATTGCTTTACTTTTCCTCTTTCTGAGGAAACTTTTATTTCTTTTTCCTGTGAAAGGAACACCTGCGACTCAAACATTTTGAAACGAAAAAACAATGCTATCGAATCGTCCTTCGAGTAAATTTTTCAGTTATTTATAGTACAGAGGAAAATTCGAGCAAGGGGTTTTCTTTCACAATTTTTACGCTGAAAGAAAATAAGAAAAAATATAAAATAAAATAAAATATGAAGGGAATATCCAATCACGACTGGATCAAATATAATTTTTAATAAAAATAAATAAATGTGCGGGAAATGATGAGATTGAAGTAGAAAAAAAAATTGTTTTAATTGATTCTACGATTTAGTCTTGAACATAAATTAATCTGACATCAAATAAATCATAAAATCATGAGATAAAAATATTTGTTTTTACTTGAAATGCAAACTTCAATTAAGCACAAAATCAATAAAATAAAAAGTAGAAGAAACAAAAAAGCATTTTGGATGGAACATGAGGATGTTTTATATTTAAGTAACAGAAATAGTTTAAATTTTTTTAACAGGGACGTTAAACCAGTCTTAACTTGAGTATTTTGCTCTTTAACGGGATTCTCTTAATGAGATCTTGTTACCCAGGTAGTCTTCCTGCTAAATTATTTTAAGTTTCGACCCTCTACACTTTTTATATATTTTTTGCTAAGCTTTAGGGGAAGGAAAGATTGAAAAACTGTAAACGTTTTGTTGGGAAACCAGAAGATCCGAACGCTTCGAAAATGTTAGAATTATGTTAACGATATATCGCACATTTTTTAATGAATACCGATATCAACGAAATTTCAGAAAAAGATGGAGAAGGGTTGGGAGAGGAGGAGGGTAATCGTCGATTGCGTTTAACTAACGTTAACGTTGATTTAATATCGATAAAATCTGAGATTCAAAAAGTTCATATTTTGTCACCATTTTAAATAGAATATCTTCTTAATAATTTTAATATTTTTCTTTTTTTATATTTGAAAAAGGAAACAATGAAAAAAGAATCAAAGATCTTTTGTCAAAAGCTTTTCGAATAGTAATAATCAAACTTTCTTCCGTGAAAGCAGACTATCTGAAAAAGTTCGTCAGAATGAGATAGAAAATCAGAGTTCGGGTTTTTCGGTTTGGGGTTTGGGGTTTGGTGTTTGGGGTTTGGAGGTTGTGGTAAGGTGTACGTAGTGAAAGGAAAACTTCGATGCGACTTTAGGGAAAACAGATGGACTTGCTTAGTTAAAGCAAAACTTTGACTTGAGAAAATTATTCAGTGTTCCTTGAAAGTACGGCTTTTCAACTCTCGCATATGTATGTATGTGAATAATACATGATTGTCTCAGCGTTAGACGTGTCTTATCGTTCGCGTAAATTTTGCGATATCGCTTTTTACCTTAGTCTCGGTTATTTTAGGGTGTGACGAGCGAAATAGAAAAGGAGATAAAAAAAGGAAGAGAAAAAGAGAGAGAACGAAAGGGAAAGGGAGAAAAGAAGGAATTTCACGAGGTTAAAGTATCCTCAGTAAAAAGGAAGGAAGGATCTCTGTAAGATACGCCACGTAACTACACGTAACTTGATGTAATTTATGCCGCAACGTTCACTGAATTTCTTTTTCAATGCTACCTTGTAAAAAACGAAAGGGTAAAGATAAAAAAACTTTTATCGAACGCGTTTCTAGTCTCGCTTATTTAGCATCGGATAAAAAAAAAAAAAGTGTGATAAAAAGTTAACACGAGAATGTCACTGGTCAAATAAATATTCAATTTTGTTTCAATCATGCGAAATTATGTATCATTGTTTAAAAATTTTAACGAGTATAGAAAATTAAGAAATTTTCGTTGACATACATCCACGTAGATACGTGTACACGTGCATGAATCAACGTCGTCCCGTTGCCCAAATTGTTTCGTTGAAAATCGTTTTAGAAATCTATTGTGACAAAGCTCCGACAAATGTATGTACTCTTAAGATAGATTGCTACGTATTGTTTACAAGCGATTACGCTTTGTAGATTCACCTTTCCGAATGTGGGATTGTGCGGCCTCGGAAATTCTCGCACACTCAAGCCCACTTTTGCGATACCAAGCTCCATTGGTCTTGCTTCAGGACTACTCGAGCGAAGACCATAATCTATTCCGCCGAATCCACCCAGCTGCAACTGCATTCCTGTAAAATATCGTCCATATACCGGTTTAAAGATACAATGCAGTATAATATATTACATGTTAAATTATGATAACAAATTTTGCTCGTTAGCTTCTAAGTAGGCCAATTTTAATCAGTACTTTGTAAAACAAATGAATAGTATTCATGTGAATATTTTACATAAATAATTCGTTATTAGATGATCAGAATAATTATAGTTGTTTCGTCAGGATCGTGTTACAGAAATTTATTCAGTAATAAATGATGATTGAATGTTAGGTTAATATGTAGGAATCATTTTGCGAGACATCTGTCTTACCAGAATAAGGTGTGACACTGTTTTGTATAGGACGAATTTGAGTCGGTTGTTGGAAAGTTTGAGCAAACTCTATCGTTGTAGGAATGTTCGTAGGTATGCCAGTGGATATACCAGCAGGCATAGCCGCAGAAATGCCAGCAGGTATGCTTCCAGGTATACTGTTGGGAATACTTGCGGAGAGGGTTCCTTGTAGGCTACCTGATAAACTTTCTGGATGGTTTGAACCTTTTAAAATAATCAAGAAATTATACTTATTTAAGACACCAAAGAACATGATCAATACGAAACGGAAATAAGAAATTTGTTGTTATACCTAAAGTAAACCGAGGTGAAGATGAAGAATCCAAATTCAAGTATGGTATCGTGTTAGGAACATAATTAACATTTTCAACAGAATGAGAGATGGAAGGTAATGTGTTTATTGGTAAAGTTAACTTTTGTTCCCTTTGTATTGTCGTTGGAAAGTAATTGAAGTTTGATGATTGTAATGGTTGATAAGGCAAACTACGTTTAGCTTCACCTTGTAGTACATAATCCAGATACATATTTTGCAAATTATTTTTAAAAAGTTGCTTGGACTCATCTGGTATTAGATAATCAGCAAACTTGCTTTGAATGTTGTCCTTTAAAGTCAATCTCGATTCGGTTGGTAAGACATAGTTATATGTGGCACCGTTCACGTTGTTTTTCTGATCTTTCGATAATAAATAATTTAACAGAGAACTCGAAATGTCACTCTTAGGGCTTATGTTTTGTATATTTAATGCATTCTTCTCCAACGTATTTTTCCATGAGTTTTGTAAATTTAATAGTGTGTTTTGGAAACTACTCTGCTGGGTTGCTGATAAATTGAGTAGATCTTTATAACTGTCACTTTTTAAACCAGATAAAGGAAGATAATCGTTATCATGATTGTTAGTCTTTAATGTTGTTTGTAAATCAAGTAAATTTTGCTGAATATTGTTTTTTGATGATTCATTTGATGGATCCCTCGCGTTATTAAAAAATCCATTTGGGAAGTTACTGGTAGCCATAAACATCATTGACGGGCTTATCGTAGAACCGTGTTTGTTGTTTGGCATGATCGAACTAAAAAATACAAAATTAAGATACATTTTTTATTTTTTTATTTTCTGCATTGAGAATAATGTTTTTTGTTAAGGAACCACCTCAACCGGAAATATAAATAATCTTCTGAGATGACAACGACGACGTATCGTAAAATACCGAACAAAAAATGTTGACATTACTATTACTTACTTCTCATCGTAAGAAGCTGCAGGAGATTCCGTGACCGTACTGGAGGAGTTGGAAACGGTTGTCAAGGTCATCAGAATATGAGCCTTTTCAGAGTGTTGCTTTGGTGTTGCGAACATTGAAGGCATCGTTGGGAGTAAAATGTTTGTTGTATTGGTTTGTGCATTAGCCAGCTAAAAAAATTAATTAGAAATCCTTTCGACTATATATATATATAGTGCATAGTGCAAGAGTTGTTTTATAAGGTTTTTAGAAAAATAAGGGTCAAACAATCATTTTAAAGGTTAACAGGTTGTGCATATCATGATTCAGTTATTGAAATACTATAAAATAAATTTTTTGTAAATAAAAAAAATGTCACATTTGAAAATATTGAACAGAACGTTGTAAATGCTAATATTTCCTAATTCGAAATATTTGGAGGCAAATGAATGATCTCGAATTGAATATAAAATGAATTTGCTTACCGTGTTTAATTCAACGTTTGATTTAGTCGGCGTTGTTGTAATCGTCGTTACTGACTTCGGTGCTATTTTCAGTTCAGTGGTTGAGGAAGAGTGAAGTTGAGGAATAGTTTGCGTAGTGTTGGAGACAGTATCTTCCGCTAATGGGTTGTGGGTAGCAGTCAGTGTCGTTGACAACATCGTAGTTGTTTCTGTGTCCAACGGTAAAGTATTTCCATCGAATCCTTCAGGTACCGATGCGAAGCCAAGACCATGATTTCCTTTTAAGGGGGAATCAAACATTATTAAAAACAAAAAACCTAATACAACAGTGTTTCCTAATCTTTTTTAAAACCGTGCAATCAAAAAACTTATCTGTCATATCTGCAGCCGCAATTTTTAAAATGAATAATTTATGATTACTAATTGTAAGTAAAAACCACAGTGCAACTGTGTCAAAAGATTCAAAATATAATTTACCAATTAATTACTAAATTTTCTTGCAAATATTAAACCGGACAAATATGCTAAAAAAACTCTGCATTATTGAGTACGTTAATTACAACCTAAGTAATTTAAGAAAAATGCAAATTTCTCGATCTCCCGTTACGAGAATAGAATAGTTTCAAACCGAATTAGAGAAAATGATCGAATAGACTTAATATCCGCATAAAATTAAGAGGATCGTTAACATTAAGCTTTTAACGTGAAAACTAACATAGAACTTTGAACTTAAACTCTGTGAGATCTCTAAAATCAGAAGAAGTTAAATTCGAATTTCGGTTTGGTAGAAGGAAAAGAGTAGAGAATAAGGGAGAAGTAGATGGGACTCATATAAAATGGTTTGTTCGAGTAACTAGAAACTAACCGTATTTCAAGTAATTAGAAGGCTCGTCGAAGGGCAAACGTTGGCGAGTTTCTTTCTCAAGTTCTTCGTACGTGTCTACCGTTTTCTGGTAAGGTTCCGAACGATAGGACGTGATCCAGTTAGGTGAATGTCGAAACTCGTTTGGGAAATAATTTCGAGTAGATTGGCGATGGTGGTTGTAGGTTGTTGGTGATCGATTTTTAAAGTATTCTGTTTGGAATGCATGTTCGTTTCCAAAAGATGCACGATTAGGAACGTAAGAGGAACTTATTTCATAGGATGTTGATGATGACAATGATGGTGTTGGTTGCGGCGAAGTTTGGAAATGCGTTTCGTGATATGTGGGACGATTTTTGAAATTAGAATAATCATGGAAGAATGATTGATCTCGATAAGATGTTGGTTGACGATAGGAACGAATTGATTGACTTAATGCTTGTTCTCGGAAGGGTCGATGCTGTTCGTGAAAGGGTGGATGCTGACGTGGTCCTTGATAACCAGAGTAGCTCCTCTCGAAAACGGCCCTTCCGTTTTTAAATGCATCAGTGAGTGCCACCACATAGCTGGCAACGATTAACATCTGAGAGATAAAGATAGAAGATGATAGTAGATAACCGTAGATAACACTCACAGATTTTTAAGAAATTTCTTTTTTTGCTTTGGGGTAACGATGATCACCACTCACCAAACTTTTCTTGTAACCCTTCATTGAGAATTTTTCTTCCCTTTCTTTTTTATCTTTTCTTTTCTTTATTATCCTTTCTTCTTTCTCTTATTTTCTTTTATATTGAACAATCAATGATGCTAAGCGTTTCAATCACTGATGGAAACTGCCGGTGATCGAAGAAATCGACTTTCTTTTATATATCCAGTCGAGAAGAGAGCAAACAGTACTCCCTTGCTACCAAGCTTCTTCTAAATCCAGTTTCTAACTTGATCTGCTACGCGTTCCAAAGACACGATTTTCTCCTCCTGCTATTTTACTTGTACTCGTATAGTCCTAAATTTTTTATTGTCTAAGCAGCTTGTAAATGTTAAAGTCAATTTCTTATATTTATTTTTAAACTGCGGTACCACTTAAAAAGCATTTTCAAAAATTCTTAGTTTTTCATCTATATTTAAATACTAAGATTATTCATTATAAAGGTTTTATTTTTATTTTATATTCAAATATTTTTGTATCAAAAAATATCTTTTTATTTGGTTTTATTTGATATTATTTATATGAATAAGATCGAAATAAACGTTCTAAAAATTCTCAACCTGTCCAACTTCCCTGAGACACTTTTATTAATAATTTTATTTTTGGACGCGATAAACAACTAATTATGTATATGTGTGTGTGTGTCTTATTAAATAATTCCTAATATTTTTCATTTAAAAAAATGCATTTGCTAGATAATTTTTTTACTTAAGTGATTACCATTAATAATTTTATATTGACAAATTTTTGAGCTTTATTTATTCGTCAAATTCAATATATCATATTTGATAATATGTGGTAAACTTACCATGAAAATAAGAAAGATAACGTTAAGAAAAGCTCCCTTTAAGTTACACCGTGAAAATTCTATAGGATCTTTGGAAAAAAGGAAATGAATGGAAACGGGGAATATAAAAGAGACTACATAGTGAAAAAGTTTCGTAGGAACCGCGAATCGAGAAAACGTGTCGGATGAAAATGTCTACCGGATTTTCGTAATTTGAAAAGTTTCCCTTCTCGTTCTTCTTTTTCTTCCTCTTTTTTTTATTTTTTATTTGTATTATACGAGGAGTTCTTTCTTCGCGTTAAGTCAGGAAGGATATGCTGATAGTCAATAAGAGTTCTTCAAACGCTTTTACACAAATGAACAGAAGATTCTATTCTTATTCATACAAAAATGAATAAAAATTAGTATTTTTAATTTTATTGCATTTTTTATTCATTTCAATAGAAAAATTTCATAAAGTATATATAAATTTTAGCTTAAACTTTATTTCCGTTATATATTTTTATATTTTCATATTTTTTTATTAAAATATACTATAACAGAAGTCAGTGTTAATTAGGGTAAATAAATCTCATCTATAGTATTGTTCAACCTACATCGTTTTAAAAAATAAATTTATTTCAAATTTTCTCATATAAACCTTGAATAATAAATTTAATTTCTATTTATTTTAATTGGAATATGTGTTAACCGAAAAAGATAAAGTGGGGATATATGATTGCAGATTAGAGTCAGTCGGTATAATTTTATCGATTAGTATGTGATTTATGCTTAATAATATTTTTAATTTATTAGAAACGCAATAATATATTCTGCATGTGCAGAATTTTGAAAATAATTTATCAAATATATATATTTTTATTTTTACAAAATATAGAAATAAAAAAAGTAATGAAATAGATTAAAGGTGAAGAGCTTTTTTTTCGTAATCCTAATTGGTGTAGTATTATTGACTGCTGGTGTACATCAATTTCGATACTAAAAAAACAAAGCCGTCTATTGCTTTTTTCCACTTCCAATGTGTACTCTATTCCGCTTCGGAACAGCTGACCTTCGACTTTTTCACCAACGAGGTAATATCTACTTTTAAATTGTTGATATTAACTCGAACTAGGAGAAAAAAATAGTCCTATATCTAGACGATTGCAATTTCACAGAAAACTAAAGAGAAAACATTGTAGAGATTATCGATTTTACAATAACGTACAAATATTTTATCTCTCAGTATTCATCAATATCGTCATATATTATATTAAACTACTTTTCAGATAGGAGAATTGTTTTACGATGCTCATTATAACAACCGTAGAATAAACTTTCGAAAACATTGTCGTTTATTTCGATAGATATTTCAACGTGAAAACAATACCGTTAAAAGATCGATGCTGCGTTGCGAGATTAATTAAAAAATTTCGAACTAGTTGATTTATACGATTCTCATTCATCATTTAAATTTGATCGAGCGTAGTATTTTTTAATTATCTTTTATAGATTAATATTTAGATTCAATCAATCGTTTCCATAGATTCAATTACATTTGACTGCTGAATATTCATTTAATTAAATTCATAACGCGTTTGATGCACACACAAAAAAAAGCTACCATAATTTTCACACTAGTTATAACCAAAATATTTTACAGAAACATTTTAAGATTGAATATTAGTGGAAACAAATTTTCATGAGCACACGTTTAATAAGTTAACTAAATTTAAAAAATTTGTAAAATAATGAAAAATATGTTGGAAGGTATAAAATGAATATTTTCTTCCTTTATCGATATCTTATCAATGATTTATCAAACGTTGCTTCACTCTACAGTCAAATTTACGATTTAAGATGCGAAAGGAATGTTATGTGCGTTCTACTCGTGTCTTTCATTTCTGTTATCATCATTGAATCTGTATACGCATATATACATATATAATACATACATACATACATACATATATAGTATCTCGTTGGGGCTCAAAGAGGATATACGTATATACGTATTCACATATATAGTATAAGAGGACTTTCATTTAAATATCAAAATATAGTGAAATATATACGTCTAGGGATGACGTGGTTTTAGCAGTACGACTAGAGTACCGACATCACCAGTGAAGCTTAATTGCGGTGTGGCCGATTCAACGAGAAACTTAATTGAATCACGTAAAGGGAATCACCGTGGCAAAGTTCGCATAAAAATTTCTCTAGTATGGCAATGTTACCACCACGAAATATTTCAGTACATATATATAGTTATACATATGTATAGTTCAAATATGAATATATACATGAAAATATGTGAAAGGGTATCGTCCTTGTGGAGCTACGGAATGAAACACTTTTCGGCTTGTTGAACGATGTGCGAAATCTTCCTCTTTTGAAATCCCAGTTTCTACTATTCCTTTATATTTTCTTTTTCTTTCTACATACCTATCTACTAACTCTTAAAAAAAAAACATATGACGAAAGAATACCAATTTTGTACTTTTATGATAAACTACAAGAATTGTGTTTTATACAAATAATTGTGGTCTTATCGAACCAAAAACTTTTGATATTACATAATTCAAATAATGCGAAGTATTTCTATTGGTCCATACATAGATCGATAGTTGTATCGAGATTGTAAAGTTGTTTCAAAGTGTGGGAAGAATGTCTAAAACGTTTAACGACTTGGCTAACATGACCCGATCACTGCTGTAGCCCTAAACTTCGCGGATGTTCGTTACTGGAGAGAGAGAGAGAGAGAGAGGAATAAAGCACGAGTGAGAGTGAAATATCTAAAGTTAGAGAAAGAGAGAAAGAGATAGTGGAGCGACAATGCCGTTGATAATGGCCGTACGATCGATCGTGTTGGCTTTTGTATAGAAATAGTATATATATATATATATATACTAATAGTATATATATATATATATATATATATATATATATATATACGAGAAGAACGATTTTCTCATATTTTCCATATACATACATATACATTCCTCTTTTAACGTGTTAAAACTGTTCACTGCTTGCATCTCTTTGGAAGCTTTGAAGCTTCTCACTACAATTCTAGGGAGAAATCATTCTCGAGGTGAATGCTTCCGTGGTGTTGAGAAACTACAGAAGGTGAAAATGTAACAGCTTGATATACAATTAATTTGCACTAACTCTTGCGAATTTTAAGAAAGTCAATGCCGTGTTACAAACGCGATAATAGGAATTATAAAACCCTTTTGTAGAAACCTTCTGTCATTCCTACCTTGAACATTCGAGAAAGTACACGAGAGTAAAATCAAAGAGACTCAAAGGATATATACAAGTGACATAATATTATATGAATATCTGCGATTCGTTTTGCTGAGAAATAAGAAAAGAAATATACCGAGTCAGCATTTTCAATTTTATCAAATAAAGCATAGGGTTTGATTTTTGGCGACAATTTTTCTATCCTTCGTGAAATTGGATATCCGGTTTGGGAAATGGTAACAGGGGTGGTGGAGGAGGAGATGGATGAAATCAGGACGTTCGGTGACGCTTCGAAATTTCCTACTTCGTTGTCGTAGTTTACATGTTCACTGATTTTTACTAGTATGCATATGTATATTTATGAAATATCCTAAACTTAAATCTTTTATAAAATCGTTTAATACTTGTTTACGATTATATAATCATGTTGGAATATTTTATTTGCAATAAAATATATTTTGATACTTACAATTAGTTTAATTATAATTATTAAAAAGTGTATTAGAATGTGTAACAATAGCTTATTAAATATACAGAACACATCGTGGGTATGACAGAATGACTTAGTAATTATACCGCAAATTATAATGCATATATGATGCAAGGATGATCAAAAGACGTCTCTTACAGAAGATACTATATTCATGAAGTTACAGTTTAAAATACAAGATACGCGCTAAGTATCTACCAACATTTTCAAGTAATAATGATAAACTATGAATATAACAGATAGTTAAAATAGTCATTCCAAAATGGTAATTTTAAAATAAAAAATGCACGTTCATTCTATTTTTTTTTTGGTAACTGAAATTACTCCAATAATTCCAATAGAATCAGACATAAATAAAATATATCCTTCGAATAGATACTAAATATACATATTGATCTCTTAAATTCAACAAATCTAATTCCACACCCATTGCTATCTTACATACAAATCTAAAGCACGAATTTACCGGGTAATAAACATCGACGCATACCTTGTAGAATATATTTACGAGTTTTTTAGCAGACGATAAAACCTCGTAGCATTCTAATCCCGTTGATCATGAACGATATCGTATCGAAATCCGCGGACACACTTGGCAAACGAAAACGTTATATTGCCGTTATCGTTAACGCCTATGGTGGATATATGCACACACATATACACATATTTACTGACGTTAGATACTAACCCGTGTGTCCACGTTGGAATAGACTGGAATAATCCTTCCTACAACCTATTCCTTCTAATCCTGGCTTCCATGATACAAGATATAGTATAACTATACACGAATAGACCTGGAGTTAATGTTTGTGCTAATATCGTGACATTCACCGGTCTTCAGCATGGATACAAATACGGTCCAGTCGAGGAACATCCCATGAGAGTACCGTACAAACCAACTCACATCGAACACTATACACATCTATGTATGTAAGGACGATGCTATGTTATATTCCTGGCTTAATATGCTCTACGATGAAGAGGAGGTAGAACGAAGGAACGAAATAGGAGAAAAAGGGCTGGAGGAAGGGTAATAGTGTAACAGATAGGAAGGGAGAATCCTATCCTTTTCATAAGCCGTTGTCAAAAACGAAATTAAATCGGATTATAATATCGTTACGAGAGGGTGGATTTATTTTCAAATATATCTATCTCTGTAAGAAATATAAAACTTATTGAAAAACCAACGTTTGATAGACGTTTTAACCCTTTGCGTCATGTTATACTAATTCAAGTGTATAGTATAGTTGTGTTACTCAGATCTCCATTTATTTCAACATTCGAAATATATTTATTATTTTAATTGTACAAAGCTATATTACTTTTGCATTTGAAATTTTGTTATAACATTTTAAAAACTCAAGTAAAATATAAGATTATTAAGGGTTAAACGTTATATATCATTTTCGTGTTAGACATGATCGATGAACTTTGAACCATACCGAGTTACATCTATCAAATGGAACATAAAAAATGGAAAAACGTTGAAAATATTATTAATTATCATTGAAAGGAAACGAAACGTGTTGGTTTTATAAAATATATGTATTATTAAAATGAAATACGAGAACAGTAAATTACGTTAGATGGAATAGAAATTGGAATGAATCTTAATGAGAAAAACAAAAGCCATCATCATCGTTTATAACAAAAATAATGTACTGCTAGAGGGTTCGAACTTCGGAGACTGTTAAAATAATTAATGTCGGCTTCACAAAGTTGTACTTTCTCTCTTTCTCTCTCTCTCTCTCTCTCTCTNACTTTCTCTCTCTCTCTCTCTCTCTCTCTCTCTCTCTCTCTCTCTCTCTCTCTCTCTCTCTCTCACTCTTTCTCTCTCTTCCTGTTTCTCATTTTAGTGTAGAGGAGTATAACGTAACGTTTAATAAAGTCTCTCGAATATAATTGGTTGAGAACTTGTTCGGAAGTGAAATCCATTTATTAACGGGACATTTTGCGGACATGTGTAGATTCATAAATCTTTATTGGGACGATATACCTACCAACCTAACTCAGAATATGCGTGATCATAAATTTATGTAAAAGTTAGTTTCTCGTATCTACCTAAAGTCGAAGGTTAAAACCATGAGAAAATATCGATGATCCCTCTTTTATCTACTGAAAATCCTACAACGTCAATCTATTATAGAACCTCAAGTATCGGATAATAAATTACGTCGATCGGAAAGTTAGTGTAGAAGCGTTGATAATTTTACGAGACTTTGGATAAGGAAATTCTTATCTTGCTGATTGATTCTTAAGTGTATCTTTAATCTCGTACTATAAATATTTATTTAGATAAATAGATAGATAAGTATAAAATGTAAAAAAAAGAAAGAGAAAAATTTCTACAGGCGTGTAAAAAAAAAAATTAGTAAATTGTAAAACGTTGCAAATATTTGTAATAATTGTTTGCTTTTCCGATAGATGATGAAAATATCCCTGCCGGGATTTAATTCGCCACGCTCATCGCATCAGCGATATAAAGTTTAATTTACTTTTCGTACTGATAAAATTCACCAGGGAGGGAAAACACTAGCGGAAGAAATGAAATGCATTATTGAAAATTGATTTTTACGAATGCAGGTACGCCAAGTGATGAATTTGATTTTATACGATGTATGGTACCTTTGTGTATATATATTTTAGTATACATTGGTGTATATATTGAATCCTATATCCAACGTTATTTCTTTCCTAGTATATTGCCCTTTTTAGCGTGAAATCACTTTTTTAAATCGTCCGACATTTAGAAACATTCACAGAATTACTTTTCAAAATTCATTCCGAGTTCTCTCATAGGAAATTGTACCTTTTATGAATTTTCCAATGGAATGCATGAATAGTCATTCCGTATTTAATGTTTACAAACTTTTCAAAATATATTTTTTAATTATCTTGTTTTATTTAAACGTAACATCAATTCGCATTTAGATAAAATTTACAGTAATTATCGCAATTTTTTATTTGTTTAAATTTTATTAATTTTCTTAGACATATTGCACAAATTGAAATTTTTCAATAATCAGAAAACTTAAATATCGTATTTTACAAAAAAAAACAAATTGTAAACGCGACAAACTCTATCTTTCAAAATATTTTCAACTGAGAGTGTTTCGTTCTCCCCATCGTTTCTATAAAACGTGAATTTACGATCAAGTGCATCGACGTTTCCCGACGAGACGAAACGGGACGAGACAAGTTTATGAGACGGAAAGAAAAGTTGATCCGGTTGCGTAAACTTTCACTCCAAACAAGCATCCGTATGATTCTGTTGTCAATCGAAATCACAAGTAAATGCGATGAATATGATATTGAAATGTTCCAATTAAACAATGAAACAAGTAATCAAAAATCAATGACATATTAAACGACGTTCATTTTTTTCGTACTAATTAAAAGTATTTTTTTTTCATTATTGTGTCTAAATTAACTCGCAATAAAATTTACTACAAATTTTAGTAAACGAACAATCATTTGATTGTCGAAATCGTAAAGATCACGATCAACTATATTTTACTTAGTAATAATAATCCAAAGAAAAATCCTAAATACACATCCTACACCTAATACATTATCAATTAATTTTTGTCCAAAGGAAACAATAAATCATATCTCAAAGTAGAGAAATATCTGATACAAATATGAACTCGCAACAAATCCACTTAAATATAATTCATAATATCGAGACTATTTCGGTGCGGATTCATGTAGAAACGATTAATTTTTTCGTAGGAATACTTTCTCATTTTCATTTTCAGGATTCCCTTTGGATATTAAAATAGTCTCATTGCACGTGGCATTAAATTACGAACGTGTTGATAGACTAGTTAGAGATTTAATTAATCTGACACAAATAGAGAAAAGCAACATTGTTGTTGTCAATATGAATGAAGTATGCATCGTAACTCTTAATAACTTTTATTTTATTATTTGTCCAACTCGTTTATAAGGGGGAACGAACGAGAGAAGTAGTCAGGTGTGTAGTGTAAATCTTTCATAGATTTTCACTTTTTTCTTTCAACAATGTTGTGGAGAATACGTGACTCGTTCGATTTATCTGGAAGCCAGGAAGCAAGGAAAGGTATAAGAACTAGATTGGAAAAGAAAGACGCCTTTCATTTTTTCTCATGGATTCTTGAAAAGCAAGTTCAAGTTCGACGATCGACTAAACTACTTTCCAACCATGGAGAGTAAGAATGTACTTATACGTTCATTTGAGACTTCAATTGTAGAGATTTGTAAACCTGAACAACTTGACTTCCTTTCTTACCATTTATCCACTTGGTCAAAGCCCTTCGATTCTATTCTCTCTTTCAAGTTCAATAATATAATCTCTTTATCTTTCCTTTCTTTTTTTCTTCTACCTTTTTATTATTTTAATTTTAATTCTCCTCTCTTATTTTTAATTTATTTAATTAATTTGTGAAGCATACCACTTTATTCTTTAATAAAATCCCAACGTTTAACCGATATTTTATTATAATGAAATTTAACTAACAATAAGTAGGTTTTATTTTAAATAATTTATTTGATTATAAACGAATTATTCAAGTATTCCATTTTACAGAATTAATTTAAATTGTTCCTTTATTTGTTACGCTTCGAGTATTTTTAATTTTTTTGAAATAGTATGTAAAATATTCCACTGTTCATGTTTTGGGTATTAAAAAATCAAACACGTTTGGCTTTCCAATGTTTTAAAAAGTTAACTAATGATTGGAACAATTTTCTCTGATTTAATAATCGATTTGCCAGGATCAGTTTTATCTCGTTCACCTAGCTTCGTTACTAGTTCGACTGGCCAATTTCGTTTAACGAGGTTTAATTACCTAAGCAGTATCTCTTATTGCGCCACTCATATACCCGGATAGTTCTACGAAATAAATGAGATCAGGATAAAAGAGATCACGGCAAGTCTGGTATATGTATATAATGCGATAAATTCAAACGTGTTTTGTAATATCATGATTCCAATCATATTTGTATTTTAGTCTTATTATTCGAACATTTTTTTTTTAAATCATTACTGCGAGTTCCAAAATTAAAATTATTTATTACAATTTTTAAATCATTCTTATCAGATTTTTATTCAAGGAAAAACAAGACAATAATTAAAATAAAAGATAAGGAATGTTGCAATTACAGTGAATATTATCGTCCGGTAAAACAACCTTAAGCTCGCTTAGTTTTCGCGAGAATTTAAACGTAAAATCTCTTCGTATGCAAATCACGTGGACGCGCTAGTTTCATCCGTAGATTTGCGTATAAATGAAAGAAATAAATGTTGTGGCTTGTATAAATTTCTTGTAGCGTTATCATGCTTATACAATTGTCGCGTTACTGAGAGCAGAAAAACATGAAAGCTGCAAGTTCGAAGAAGCACATCTTTTTATATTGTTTAATTTGCTCGTAACTAACAACAAATACAAGATCATACAATTTTTATAAAACTCGTCATCTGGATTTTTAAATAAATTTCTCTTGAAAATAATATACCTAAATATAATTATAAATATCTTAATATACTTAAATCTCTTAAAAAAACAATTTTAATTTAGGTAAGAAATATTCGTACGATTTTTTTTTAGCATATGAACAAAAAACCGCATGGGCTTATTGGCTAACAAAAAATCTTTAAATAAATATATAATAAATATTATAAAAATCTCTATATCACACTGCGTTATTGTTTTGTTTAAATTGATTTTAAAATTCATTAATGAGATGCGTTCTATTTGACGCGTGACTTTTGATTGTCACAAAACACAAGATACCATTAAAAATTTAGGAAAAAAAAAAAGCAAAATCACAAGAGTTGTTTTCTTTCAATTCTCGCATATTGATTTCCCTAGTAGTATTCTATATCGTCTATCCGATATAAGCGTAAAGCATACTGACCGATACGCGTCGGAATGTGAAAAAGTGATCACCCTCGCTTGCTTTGATACAGTTGAATTCGGGTCAATTCACGTGTGTTCGCTACGAAAAACAGCATGCTACTAGAGCGACGATGCGAGAAAGCGTTTTTTAATAGCCTCGTCTATTTATTCAGATTCCTTTGCCGTGAAGATAGTTACGCTTTTTTAAATGTCATTCAGAATAACTAAAACAAGAATACCACACTAAAACACAATCAAATTTATAATAATTATAAAAAATTATATTATTTAACAAGATCAATGATCATATTACTTAGATTATTATATTACTATGATCACTTCGTTTATAGTATATCATATGTGTGATATCGTATATCATCAATGTAATAGAATTAATTTAATCGTTAATAATATTGACAGTACTTTAATCTCATCAATCAACAGTTGCACTGATATGGAATTAGATTGAGAAAATTTCCTTGGGGATAGTGAAACCTGATCGTTACGAAAGTTTAACACCTGGGACTAAACTTATATACGATTTTAAGTTCATAGAATATTGAAGGCAGACTTAACCATAAAATCGTTAGTAATATCCTTTGGAAAAGATTTTTACCTTGTAATATTCTACACAAATCAACGTGTATAGTTTTAGGGTTCTAATGTTCTGATAATTCGACCATTGTAATTGAGATGAAATTTATGGGGTTGAACTTCTACAAGATGGGGAGTCCATAAAATACGGTAGAATAGGCTTTCCCGTAAAATCTTGTAATCTTTGGGAAAAGGTTTTATTCTTGCATTATTCAGCTACACATGTAAGTCAATGTGTTACCAACTTCCTATTGAAGTTCTTAATATTCCCATAATTAGATGCTAGTAATTAAGGTAAAATGTATGAGCTTTTGTGTTAAAAAGGAAAAGCCATAAGAAATTGAGAAGATCAATATCAAAGAGAAGTTGTTTTCGACTTAGCTTTTCCCGTAAAGTCCTTTGGGGTTAAATGTGACTCGTTTTGAAAACCTAGAGATATAATCGTACTACTATTATCCAAAGAGAAGAGCAACGCAACTAGAAAATTAAGCTTTTTCAGATAGTATCTAATTATTCAAAATGTAACCTTTGCACTTTTGGATACTTAAGAGTTTGCGGTAGTTAGATAAGAGAACTGTGAACAATTTAAAATGATATTCAAATGAAACGTGTAATCACTTAATTTATTCGATCTTATTCTTGTTCTTACGTTTCAATTGAAATTTGTGCATTTCATGATACGTAGCATGTGCACGAAAGGAAAACTTTGATGCAGGAATATCTTCTATGCGATACACGTAGTATTCGCTTTTCGTTAGAAGATTATTGAGCTCGACCAAATGAGAATGCGTTTTAGGCATTGACGTTGATACGTGAGTTAGATGCAGCAGCCTGTGTGAACCATGAGAATCGTTAATAACATCATATTAGCAACAAGTACAAACGTACGTGGCGTATATAGAACATTCAACCAACGTCCAATGTATTGAAAATGCTTCTCTTTGTTATCGATCGCATTAAACGTAGAACGAACATGTACTAGGCATTTAACGCATTAAGTGCCACACAAATTTATAAGGAAATCCCGGACAGGCCACGTGCGCTGCTTACAATTAGTACTAAAAAACCAGTTGAGTGTCAATCACCGGTGACTGACACGGCCTTAACGGAAAATTCAATGTCAGTCACTAATGACTGACGTAGTATTTAAAGTTTTAACTAATTTTTTTATTCTCATTATTAGTTTTTGTATGAATTAATCAAAACTCATAAAAATTGACGCCGTTCATCTGTTTGTTTATTGATTTTTTGTTATTCATTTAAACGATATCGGCTATTTTAGTTATATTCAAATTTTAATAAAAAATATAATAATTGTAATCTGAATAATAGATATAAAATTCTTTTATATATAAATGACTGTTATTTTTATTTACTTATAATACTTTTTAATAGATATTTAAGTAATAATATAATAAATTTATTTTGCTATAAGATAGGAAGAAACGATTTATTTTCATAAATAAGTGTCTTCGTCTCACCTAAACATCAGACTCGGTCGCCAGTGAGAAAAGTGAGATATATGATGCATTTATGTTGAAACTGGATAGAATCCAGTATCCTTGTGTGGATATGAGTTCACTTTATATAAGATACTCCTTGCCAAGCTTACGCCTAATAATGCACCAACCCAAACCGTCTTCTAGGACGTAATGGAAGAACTTTGGGTTCACGTCATGTGATCCTCGAACAGATAAATTTTCGGTACTTTAATATATATTATTCTCTGATAATCTTATATTTCTTATCATTGCACGTGCTGTGCACTGTTTGTATAATACTTTTTTTATCTTTCCAATGAATACTCGGATATATTGCACGAGACATTTAAATAAAATTTTATCGAACTGCATCAAGCGTGTTCATGTAAATGTGAGAATATAAAAATCTGATATTTATTTTATCGAAAGGACTGCAAACGTAGTTTCCCAAATTATCACTTTTATTCGTTTGGTTAATATTTTCCAACATTTTGTGAAATAAATGATATTAAATATTAAATTAAATTGATATTTTATCACAAATGTGCTTGTCATTTATTTAAAATAAAAATATTTCTAAAATATTGATCAAATAAATAATATAAAATTCTAACCGCGAGATATTTCTTCGAGATTTTTAATTGACGGGTTCATTATCTTCAAGAATATTGATGCTAGTAGTTAAAGAATTTTGTTCACAAAAGATTATTCTCAACAGCTCATAAATTCTAACGGATCACACGGACGATTCGATTATGGCATCGGCTTGAAAATCATTCTTACGATGGCTCAAAGATTTTCTTCAAAATTCCAACGAGCGAACGATTCTCTCACGTTAGCCAAGAGAATCGTAAATCACGATCCTGGGTATGCAACGTTCTTGGAATAGAAACGACAGAATTGGATTCTTACTCTTTGGAAAAAAGAAGATAGAAAACGAGATAGGAGGCTGTACAGAATGTATTCCAATCCTTCCAAAGCTTTGCATGAAAACCAAGACTTAATATTACGATAACACACGCAATATTCAATGTTGGCATTTATGATATTTCACATACCCCATTCCAATCTTACACAGTCAGGATTTTACCATGTAAAGCGAGAATATCCTTGAAATCCATTTGAAAGTGTATTGGTAAACGTGCGTTCGAAAATACTACGCGTAGATATCTGCCAGTGTTAAACGGAGTGCGACTTCCCTTTTCCATTCTCGTATTTGCCATAACTATAGCAAACACCATCTGAAAACGACAAGGCGAGTATTTCGTTTCTTTGTCATCGAGTTACCCGAAAGAAAATTTACGAGGCATAGCAAAGCTTTAAGAACAGCTGTTACTTTTATTTTACCGATGTAACTATCATAAAATTCTGTTTTTTTTTCTCGACTCATAAATAATGCATGAACATCTTCCCAAATGTTTAGAGATATTTTAGAATATTTAACTATTCCTAGAAACAGCTCTCTCTCTCTGTGTATCTTATATATTTTTTGTAATTATAATTTATTATAAACATTGTCAGAAAAGTTGAAAAAATACTAGCTCAATAAATAGCAATTTCACATAAAAAATATTTAGCAACATTGAAAATGTTAATTAAGCTTTACAAAAGGAATGCATTAATTGAGAGTTTCCTTCTTAAGAACTTATGTTAGTAACACAAGAATGGCTTACGAAATTAATCGATTTTAAATCAGAGTGTCGATTTAATTCGAACATGTCAATGCCAGGACAGTCAGGCGTTCTAAAAGCAAAGTTATGATACGGTTATAGTCGACCACATGGATATCCAGCTTACTACGACGGATATTACCGAATGCTTTTGAAAGCTCGTATTTTAGGGTTGCACGATGAATATCAAGCAGTGGTTCTCTCTTTCTCTTTTAAATCAATCGCTCACGTAGATTTATGTTACCGATTGTATATGTGTGTGCGTGTATGTTGGAATGATAGCTTGGTAAAGATGTACGAGCATGAACGACATTTAACGAAACTATACTCTACAGTAGTATAGTTCAACATAGAAACCGTAACTATTTATTTGCTTTGACGTATTGTATAGAATTTTGAAAAGTATTTCAGGTTGGTCACGTTGTAAACATTATTTAACTTGAAATTGTGAATTTTTCTTCAGACAACGTATACGATATAAATCAAGTAGAATTGATAACAGAAGGGCGCGAAATGTTCATCCCTCTTGAAAATCTACCGTTCTAAATCTACAATTGCCAAAGTACGGTCTATGTAAGTGCTTGAGGTATATATTTATACCTATAACTTCCCCAAAGTACATTCGTGGGACTGGAATCGCTGCAATAACGATCCGAGGCTTTATCAAGCATTTTGTATTGTATACGAGCACAGTGTGTTGTTTCTGGTGCTAGCTTTCTAATTTTATGACTTTTGATTCCCAATAGGAACGTACTTGTCGAATTTTACGTAGATTAAAGATAAACTCGTAAACGGAAAGAAATGTTGCTCAATGAAATATATTTATTGTTGATATTTGTTATTTCATATTATTTTTTAAGATCGTGATTAAAAAATAATTATCATATATATATTTATTTTGAGCATTTAATTTTTATCACATATTGAATTATTTTATTGAAATTCAACGTGTCATTTGATTTGGAGATAACTTTGTCACGTACGATGTTCGATCAAAATTGGATGAAATGAATGTGTACAGTCAAATTGCATGAAAAATTTCGCTCGTCCATTCGGTAAAAACGATTTCTTTCCATAGGTATTCATGTGTGTACACAATGTATACATACAGAAATGAAATATAGTTACGAGAAACTATCAAGAGTCTCAATAACGTTAAAGTGTCAAACGCCTAAAAGTATATTACTAGCCATACGTTTATTTTTCATACATGATTGTACAAATATTGTATGTAACTAAACGTTGCGGTTTATTAAGTTGTCGAATGTTTTTATCAGGAAAGAAAATTTTCATGAAATTCCTTAAAAAAAGAAAATGGAATATATATAAAATAAATTTTCTTTCGTGGATTTCTTCCAAAGTTCAGAAGTTGTGGTTCGTAAATTTGGACAAGCTATATATGTGAATTAAATTCTTAAAATAGTTTGAAAGAGAGAATGAATGAATTAAGAATAATTATTAAAATATAGTTTAAAATTCAAGCACAGTTTTGTACGTTTATTTTATGAATACATTGTAAATATTTGTCAATTTATTTATTCCAAAATATTGTACAAAAATAATGTTTTGATAAAGCTTCTTCCATTCGAATATATTTTACAAATCTATGAGTTAGAAATTGGAAAATTCAATAATTGTATTGGAAGTACATACATGGTTTCGTGTAGAGAGATTGAGATGCGTAGAATGCGCGGGAAGTAGAACCAATTGAATCGTGGTGCTGGTTGGAACCACTCTGCCGACATCAAAAGCTTGTCGGAATGTTGGTTAATTTCGTAGCTCAAGCAAAAAGAGAAAGAGAGAGAGAGAGAGAGAGACCGAAAAAGTGACCGAAAGTGCGAGAGCACAAGAGAGAGAGAGAAAAAGAGAGTGAGAGAGGAAAAAGTGAGGAAAGGAGAAATAGGGAGTAAGGGTAAAAGGACAGAACGTAAAGGGATGAAAGTGGTATCCAGTACGCGTGTGAGAGAGAAAGAGAAGGAGAAAGAAAAAGAAATGGATAGATAAAGAAGAGAGAAAAAGAGAGAGAAAGAGAGAGAGAGAGAGAGAGAGAGAGAGAGAAACTTTGAGGAGGGAAACGTTTGTGCATATTCAAGACAAGGGTTTTCGTTTTCGCACCCTCTTGTTCGTTCATGCGAAAAAAAGAGAGTGCTTACCATCTCACCCTTCTTAACCCTTTTCGTGCTTCTCTTTAAAAAATGTCCTTTGGCAAAACAGTATACCGGATTACAACTTTTTTCGTTGGATTGTATTGAGACTCCGAAAGGAATGRGGAAGGATTGCGATGTAAAAATTCAACAAAGTTTAACTAAATTTGTACAATTAAATATAAACGGAGGGTTTTCTTAAACGATTAAAGTTTAATTATTYAATCTATCTCTAATTCTTTGATCGATAATTCCTCATCTGAACAATTTTAGAGAAGAATTTTGGCAAAGAAGATGAAGGCTTATCATGGAATTGATAATGATTCATTTCCCTGATGTTTCGTACGTAGGTATATATATATGTCCAGCAATTAGTATGCTTTTTGGAGCATAAAATATATCGAGCTGTAGACTGCAATATCACCCAAAGCGAAGATTCAGGTAAACCGTCTCTGAATGAGTTTCGTTACTTTGAAGGGAAATATTGATCAGATAGACACTCACATTCAATTTCCATCTAACATAGCGTTTAAAATAATATATATATTATCTTTTTTTAAACCAAGAGGTTATATTTATATGTCGAAAAATAAAAATTGTTGTTTTTTTTTTTTAAGTAAAAATTCGTATAAAAATATTTCACAAATTTTATTTTTATTTGATTGAATTAATCAACATTATAGGAAACCTTGTAAATACTTAAAAATTATTGTCAAAGTTCAAAAGTTCTGCTTCTTGATAAAAGGGGTTATAAAACTTGTCGGAATTATCTAAGGACGAATAAAAAGCTTCAGTAGTTTGCATTTAAAGCAGAAAACGAAGATCCAAGTGAGACTCCAAGGAGAACACATCGTCTTCTACGTAAGATTAAACATGGGATATGATTATATGCGAAATGTTATTTTTATCATCAGTCGGTGATAATAAAAATCGATTTTTCATTCTTCCCAACACCGCAGAAAAGTTGGCTTAAAACTTCAACAGCAGAAAGAAATGAATAAATGCTCTTAACTACTCATTAATTGCACATTTAACATCCATAATTGCTCGCTTTATTAATTAAATATTTAATTAGTTATTAATAATTGAAAAAACAAAAACATTTTTTCTCATTTCTAAGCAAAGCAATGGAGTTTTCTATTGTTTTTTGTTTTCAATCAATTGCACACTTTTTGTTTGTCCGGCTTCTCAACTTTATTTTATCAAATATTTTTTTATTTATCGTTAATTAGTTGAAAATAATTATTACACTTTGAATAATTATGAAATGGCGACGTCATGAGTGGGAGATATGTTATACGCATGCGCAACCACAAATTCAAGGTGCAGGCGCACTTTGAAMAAAATGAAAGTAAAGTTGGTATACCTGCAAGAGAGATATATTTAAAAGAAAAATTATTATTTACAAAATATTTACCTATATTGTTTATACATTATGAACGATTAAACTACTTCTTTTCACTACCCTCAACTTTAAATATATAACTTTCCTACGGTCTTCCCAACGCATGATCCATTTTTGTAAAAAAGAAATATCTAAAAGCTTAATCAGAGAGCTTAGAACACCAAAGGGATTAAATTTTGGTTTTTATCTTCTCCAAGAATGGATGTACTGTAAATAAACTATCAACGTMATAAAGCATCGTAGAAATTCCGACATTGATGTAGTTAAGTGCATTATACATACCATTTTTATAATTGTATAAKAAAAAACTGTCAAATACTGTTCCGATTTACCTTACCTTTAGATATTTCAGTAAGAGATCAATAAAATATTCTTCTACATCGAGAGAGAGACGAATAGTTTTCATAAATTATGGGCTGGAYGAGAAAATAATGATGCTTTAATTACCGACAGTTGGTGATACCTTTGCYGACAAATGATAACAATTTTTATTAACAATAAGTGAAAAGAAATTAATAAAGAATATACCGCTGAAAAAATGGCATAGAACCTCAATAGYAGAAAGAAATGAATAACTAATTAAGTAATTAATTAATAAAGTGTGCAATTATAGATTTTGAATATGCAATTAATGTGCAATTAAGAGTAGTTATTCATTTTTTTCTACTGTTGAGGTTCTATGCCAATTTTTCTGCGGTAAAAAATATARAAATACATARAAGCTCACAAGTCTTCTTTTTTATCTAAACAGATTCATCTTAGTTACTACCAAGCCACCAGATGGCGATAGTAGGTACTTAACGCCATGACGGTACAACAATACTATCAAAGAATACTATATTCTTCGATAGTATAGTATATGATAGTATATGATATTATCTTTGAAAGTATATATTCGTTACCGTCAAAGCCGAAAATCAGCCATTGCTAATAATTCCTCGGCATTCTCACCAATGCAAAGCGCCTTCCGACGAAGTCGGAGACAAAAGAATTCTTACAATTTTTCCTAAGCATTGAACATAGTACTTTGGTATCCTATAGAATATCAAATTACTATTTAAACAACGTTGAAATAAATACATTATCGGGCACAGGCAACACAGTCATACGCCCCCCCCCCCCCATAAAAAAACCATTTCCGGATTCCATACTCACACATACAATACAAGCGATCGCTGATGAAGCGAGCCGAAAGGAAAAACGATAAGRGGGAGCTTATTCTGTTGATTTTTGAGCTTGTTTGAAAAAACAAGGAGAAATAAGATAAAGGAAACGATAACGGTATCGGGTTGATTACTTCATACAGTATACTAATTAAAAATTGGAAACGTATAGTTTTAAGAATTTATTTTTTATTTTTACGGTTAATTATTACAATTGTTTAATAAGAACATAGTATAGAAGACTGATATATGCATAGGAAGACTGATGATAAATATTATCTTTTGTTAAATCTCAAAAAAATAGGTTCCGCTGCTTGCAAAGTTAAGCCGTATTTTAGGTTAATATTTTCAATTGATACTGCATCATCTATTCGAACAGCAAATTTTCTCAATATAGTAGCAGCAACTGCCTTAACTTTGATCATTGCAAATATTTGTCCTGAAAAAGTGATATTCAATAAAAATGTACTTTGCAGATCATCTGTTTATAGAATACTATTTCAAGAATGCATTAAAATGTGGTCTTACCTAKGCATCCTCTTTTCCCAAAGCTGAACGGGAGAAAACATTTAGGATTGTAATTCCCTGGCAAAAACCGATCCGGATTAAATTTTAAGGGATCGGTCCAATATTTATCATTTCGGTGGAGTGAAAATATTGGAAAAGCTACTTGACAGTTTTTTGGTATTATCACATTTTCGTTCACTTAATAAAATAAATATATACATATTATTACTACATAAAACAGTAAGGACAACAGAAGAAAAGAATAAACAAAAAATATTTCATTCTATGTAAAAATACCTTCTATATCGTTACATAGTGTTCGCGCAAAAATTGGAGCACCAGGAAAAAGACGTAAAGTTTCTTTGATGACTCGTTCCAGATATTTCATTTTCTTAGTATCTTCCATTGTTAAAGGAACATCTACAGGATCGCTTGATCCGTACATATCGTATAACTCTTCGTATACTTTTTTCTGGAATCGAAAAAGTCGAATACATGATTAAAGTTTTCTATGAAAATATAATTGATTTTTGAAAAATAATAACTAATAAGGTTTAAATGCTATCTGTGCGTACTTGAATGTCCGGAAACGTGGCAAGCATTGAAAATAAAAATGTAAGTGTTTTAGAGGCAGTATCACTTCCCTAAGAAATAATAAAAATTGTTTTCTACTTTTAATAAATAAAAAGAAATTTTATATACTCATAAATAAATGACTCTTACTGCAAAARCCATAGTATTTATTTCATCACGAATATCTGTCTCAGAATATTCTCCTGTCTCGTAAAATGACTTAAATATGGCGTCTAGGATTGGACTGGTATTTTTTCCTTTATTTACAGGAGAATATTAATGTATTATTTATTGTTATTATAAAAGTTCCATATAAATACATTACTAAAAGATAATTTTTTAAAATGGTTATTCATACTTGCATGTAGACCTTTTCCTTCTCGGGTAAAGTTTTCTTCATTCATTGACTCCTTCTTTTTCCTTATAATCTTAACGAATAAAAGTTATATACATGAATAAATTATTATTTTACTTCAAACTAATATCATTTTTTAATATTAGACAA
>NW_014570110.1:0-5693 GCF_001313835.1 Polistes canadensis
AATTTGATAAGTTAAGTACTTTCATTTATATAGAAAGAGACTTGATTTGATAACTACATTTGTTACAATGGAAAGGGACTTAATGATTTGAGTACATTCATCTAAGTACAAAGAAATTTAATAAGGTAATATCTTTAATTGAAGAACAAAAATTTATTGCAGTAGGTTCTTCAAGTTAAATAAAAAGATATTTAGAGACTTTAGAATTTTTATTTAAATACTAAGAAATTTAATGGTTTAAGTACATTTATTCAAAAAAAAAGAGATTTAATGTATTAAGAACTTATATTTAAATTGAAAAAGATTTGAAAAGGTAAATACTTTTATTCTAATGAAAATAGATTTAATAAGTAAAGCACTTTTATTCAAATAGAATTATGTTCAAATAAAATACGAGTTCGGAGAGATGCGCGAAGAGAAGTGGTAAGAATTCTAAAAGAAAGACTAGGAGATGGACGAGATTGGCAAGTGGACTATATAATGATGAATTTACTGAGAGAGTTTATGTGTAACAAGGTTTATTAAATGTAGCGAATATAAAGGGGGACAACAAATTATAATATGATACAAAAATAGTAAAAGATATATTACGCCACGTGTACCGGATATCACGCCACGTGTACCGGAAGTACGTAGCACGAGAAGCCGTTAGAGAAGGTAACAATAAATGTGATATTGAAAGAGATAGAAATAATCAGAAGAACAAGGCTAAGATAAGATGTCAGAAAGGATATAGAGATGATCAGAAATAGAAAGAAAAAGCTAAGATATGACCAGAGAAGTTGATAATGAGAGAGACAGAAGGAGATGGTAAGGAGAAAGACAGAAAGAGATAAAGACAGAAGACACAACGCAAGGATGGACTCGATGAGAGAGAACAAGAGTGAGATGAGATTGAACGGTGAGAGTTGAGAAAAGAGCGAGATGGCGACTATGAGGAGATGTCCCATTTTTGAGACTTTCAAATACACGTCTGCTCTGATTTACTAAAGAAACGATTCTGCCATGACCCCGCACCTTTTTGGTACAAGTTGAGGAACAGCGAGGACGTGACAAGAAAACAATACACCAATAAGCACGTTCCACGCAAGGAAGAGATGACAAACAAGCAATAGGAGAACAAGACGCCGAGGATTACGTCATACAGGACCAATGATCTGATTACACAATACGTGGCGTGATCCTTTGTTCAATAGGAACAATGGATATATTTTCTTCATGAAGATGGCAGACGGCGTCTTGATCATGCTGGTCGAGAGGTGCCGTCACCTTCTTTGAGTGGCGCAATTTTTGAACATTCTCCCCCCCCAATTCTCGAGCTTGAATCGAAAATTTGACAGAACAAGATGTGCTGAGCTGCGGAGAAAATTATGTTTCCGTGTGCGGATGATGAGGCAACGTTGCGAGCTTGACAATAGGTCTGATGATAGTGCTGGTAGCGGTCTTCAGCATGACGACCCAGCAGAGACTGTCCTTTCCTAAGTGTAGTTGTATCACTCTGGCGAGAGGCCATTTCGACGACGGAAGTCGTTCGTCGGTGATGAGGACAAGAAACCCTTCCTTAATATTGTTTTGAGATGTCTGCCATTTGGATGTTGTCTGATGAGCTTGCAGACATTGCGTCGACCACCTTCTCCAAAATTGTGGGAAGTGAGAAAGTCTGGAATCTGAAATGTCTATTAGAGAAGGTTTGGGGATGGTTGTCAATGCCTCCGTTCTGATGAAATGTTCTAGAGTTAAGGCTCCGATGTCATCAGGGTCCTCCGAGAGAGAGCTGAGTGAGAGAGAGAGAGAGAGAGAGAGAGAGAGAGAAAGAGAGAGAGAGAGATCTAAAAGAGAGACAGAGAGAGAGAGAGATCTGAGAGAGAGAGATAGAAAGAGATCTGAGAGAGAGAGAGAGAGAGATAGGGAGAGAGAGAGAGAGATCTGAGAGAGAGAGAGAGAGAGAGAGAGAGATCTGAGAGAGAGAGAGAGAGAGGAGAAGAGAGAAAGAGAGAGAGAGAGAGAGAGAGAGGAAGAGAGAGAGAAAGAGAGAGAGAGAGAGAGGGCGTTTCTACAAAGTGCTGCTCGCATTGCAATTCAGCAAGACTCAAAGTTGACGCGGGGGTTTGGTAGATGACGTTTCGGAAGTGGCTGAAGATGGTTTCGAACTAGAGGATCGGCGATGGGATGACTTTTGAACCAAAGATTTCTAACGAACTTCCCTCAGTGACTAATCTGAAGATACCAGTGAGTCCTGCAAAGACGAGACTCTCTGAGATGTCCGTTTTGTCTCTGAGAGGGAGCTTGAAGACCTTGAGATTGGCGGCGATGACCTTGATGTGGGAGGAGATGTCCTTGATGTTGGAGGAGATGTCCTTGATGTTCGAGGAGATGTCCTTGATGTTGGAGGAGATGTCCTTGATGTTGAAGGAGATGTCCTTGATGTGACTGTCATCCGTTTCTCGGAGTGGATGGGCGTGTGGTGCCGATCTCCACACTCGTTGAACCGCCTATTGCTCCTGCACTGCCTAACGTTATGCCTGCCTAGGCAGTTGTAGCACAGGCGAAATTCTGCATCCACCTTCTCCTTCTTCTGCTGATTGAGGCACTTGAACTGAGGACAGCACGCCATATAGTGCCTCTGACTACAATAACTGCAGTTATTGGAGAGGTCGTTGATTAACGGCAAAGGATTTTTTTCGATTGGCCTTTTATTTACTGCCAACTGAGATGATCCGGGAGTCTGAGATGTGTTCGCAGGCGAGATAGCTACAGCCTTCACGTCCAGGGCCTTGGCATAGGACCTTATAGGGGATGATGTAGGCTGTTGAGATGTCCTCCTGACTCCCCTTTGATCCAGTGCCAACTGAGATGATCCGGGAGTCTGAGATGTGTTCGCAGGCGAGATAGCTACAGCCTTCACGTCCAGGGCCTTGGCATAGGACCTTATAGGGGATGATGTAGGCTGTTGAGATGTCCTTTTTCTTCCCCATATGTCTTACGAGTCTTGTTGTGTTCTAAGGCTCCGGCTGTGCTAGTGAGATGGCTCATTAGCCTTTCTAATGGTGGGAACTCGCGTGACGTTCCTAATCTTGTCTCTTAATCTTCGCGGGTTCTGTCGTCTAATGCAAATTCCACCTGGTGGACTAGGATGTGGTCCCATTGGTCGACCGGGCATCCCGATGTCTCCAGTGCACTTAGAGATGACGTCACGAGATTAATGATTTTGTTAAGCGATCCAGATGACCTTTTCTTGATGCAAGGAAGGGCCATTAGCCTATCGAGATGAGCAAGAATCAAAAGGCGCTTGTTGTCGAACCTGTCCAACAACTTATTCCATGAGATAGTGAAGAAATCCGCTGATAATTTCAGGTTATCTATCACCTTGGCCGCCTCTCCCCCCAGGCTGGTCCTCAGGTAGTGCATTTTCTCAACCTGTGAGAAATCTAGATTATCTTCAACCTTGGAGGAAAATAATTCCTCGAAAGGCCTTTATTCTGAGAAAGCTCCGGAGAATTTGGAAAAAGAGGTGCTCGGCAGTACCGACTGTGGGCGAGATTGGGTCTGAGGCTTTACTTGCGGTACCTCCCTAGAAAGCTCCTCTATACGTTGATTAAGCAGCCTAATTCCGGTTAAATATATCTGCATAGTCGCGTCATAGCGATTGTTTTTAAAATATGACTGCTCTATTGCCTTTTCCCAAGATGATGAATCTATCCTGTCATGTTCAGCATCAAATTTTGACCAAGTTGTTTGGAGCAGTTCCCTAGTATCGACAGCGGTGAAAAAGTCCATTAAAGGAACATCTTTCGCATTATACGTAAGCTCGCGATAGTGCCAGCTCGCGCCTCCTGCAGCGCTAGTCTCGAAGCCATGTTGTAGTAGGATATGATACACGGTTGCCAGTCGAGACTAAAATGTAGTAGTGGTGCCGCCCCCACTACTCCCGAGATGATGTAGCGCACGCTTCACTTTTGGCCTTGAGAAGCCTACTATTTTATGCTATGTCTTAGATATGAGATGCGATCCACAAAGCAGTTCAACTTGCACTCACGGTCCCTAGAACTGATTTGACTGTCGCAGGACAACGTCCAGGGAGCTCAGCAATGCGACAGGGCTGTGCACGAAACTTTTTACAAACTTTTAATTTACTTACACAAAATAACTCTATATCCGGTTCTAAGGACCAAAAAATTTACAAAAAAAAAACGAGTTCGGAGAAATGCGCGAAGAAAAGTGGTAAAAATACTAAAAAAAAGAATAGGAGATGGACGAGATAGGAAAGTGGACTGTATAATAATGAATTCACTGATAGAGTTTATATGTAACAAGGTTTATTAAATGTAGCGAATATAAAGGGAGATAACAAATTATAATATGATACAAAAATAGTAAAAAATATATTACGCCACGTGTACCAGATATCACGCTACGTGTACCGGAAGTACGTAGCACGAGAAGCTGTTAGAGAAAGTAACAATAAATGTGATATTGAAAGAGATAGAAATGATCAGAAGAACAAGGATAAGATAAGAGGTCAGAAAGGATATAGAGATGATCAGAAATAGAGAGAAAAAGCTAAAATATGACCAGAGAAGTTGATAATGAGAAAGACAGAAGGAGATGACAAGGAGAGAGACAGAAAGAGATAAAGACAGAAGACACAACGCAAGGATAGCCTCGATGAGAAAGAACAAGAGTGAGATGAGATGGAACGGTGAGAGATGAGAAAAGAGTGAGATGACGACTATAAGGAGATGTCCAATTTTTGAGACTTTTAAATACACGTTTGCACTGATTTACTCGAGAAATCATTCTGCAAGGACCCCGCACCTTTTTGGTACGAGTTGAGGAACAGCGAGGACGTGGCAAGAAAACAATACACCAATTAGCACGTTCCACGCCAGGAAGAGATGACAAACAAGCAATAGAAGAACAACACGCCGAGGATGACGTCATACAGGACCAATGATCTGATTACAAAATACGTGGCGTGATCCTTTGTTCAATAGGAACAATCGATATATCTTCTTCCCGAAGATGACAGACGGCGTCTTGATCATGCTGGTCGAGAGATGCCGTCACCTTCTTTGAGTTGCGCAATTTTCGAAAAAATTAGATTTACTGAATAGAGTACCTTTATTATAATAGAAAGAGATTTGATAAGTTTATTTCTATTATTTAAATAAGAATAGAACAAATGAGTTAAGTACATTTATTCCAAAAAAAAAGAAATTTAATTAATTGAAATCTTTCATTTAAATAGAAAAAGATTTAATAGGATAAATTCTTTTATTCTAATAAAAAAATATTTAATAAGTAAAGCACTTTTATTTAAATAGAAATAGATTTGATAAGTAGAGTACTCTTGTTATAATGGAACGAAATTTAAGAAATTTAGTACTTTTATTTAAATAGAAAGAGTTTGGTAGTTTTAGTATATTCATTCAAAGATAAAAAGATCAGATAAGTGGTGCACTTTTATTTACATGGAAGGAAATGTAATAAGTACAGAACATTTTTACAAAATCATGAGATTTGATAGAGAGAGCAGGTATATTTAGGTTTAAAGAGATTTTAAAAGTTAAGGACTCTTATTGAAATAAAAAGAGAAATAATAAGCTAAGTACTTTTATTTAAATGAAAAGAGATTTGATTAGTTAAGTACTTTCTTTTAAATAGAAAAAGATTTAATGAGACAAGTACTGTTA
>NW_014570110.1:6715-14219 GCF_001313835.1 Polistes canadensis
CCGGCGCTTCGCCCTACTCACTCGTTGCATAGGATACGCAACAAAAGCGAAGGTAAAAATGTGCTATTAGAAACTAAACAGAATAGAGGTTTGGTTAACTATAATCGAATTTTGTCAAAAAATAATTGAATTCTATACCTGAAGTAACCCAAAAAAGTAGTAGTAAAATGATTTTTTTCCTTTTTTTTTAACTGCAGTAGTCCGAATATAAATGATGTTAGTCAAATTTTTTCGGACTAAACACTTTTTATTTTTAAGTATACGCTTTAAAGCTTGAAAGAAAACATTTAAAAGCTTTTTTTAAATAGCACTTTTGCAGATTTTTAAAAATTTTTAACTACGATTACTCCAGAAAATAGCAAAAATTTCTTTTTAAATCTATTAAAAATTTTTAACTAAGGTAAGAATGTGCTTTTAGAAACTAAACAGAATAGATTTTTAGTTGACTACAATCTAATTTTGTCGAACCCGTCGAAAGTCAGCAAAGTTTTACCCGTAGGTGCAAGTGACTCAGGTGACCGCTCAATACAGTTTGCAACTAAAGACAATCTGACCGACAACGAAGACAGTGACATTGAAATTGACATAGACAATACAAACGTCCTCGACAAAACAGCTGGTGAAATCAACGACCTGACTGGGTCGCTATGTGCTCTGACTGATACTGGGGAGACAGGCGACGTGTGCTCTGACACGGGGAGTACGTGTGATTATAATGTTCTTTATTCCACGCGGCATACGCGCGTTGATACTCACACGCAAATGCTTACGTCGAATATAGGTATAACAAAAGACCCGTTAATTTTACGAAAAGACAATTTAGTAATTTTTACTGATCTAGAAGGCACGCCGTGTGACGCGGGTGCAAAACTTCTGAGCGAATCAAAACTTCTGCCCAAACTTAAAGACTTGACTTTAGCACGTGCTAAAGTTACTAATATTGGCAGGTTTTACTTAATTGCTATTCCAGTAAAAGAACATTATACGAATAGTATTAAGTACGAAACTTTGATAGAAGCGTTAGGGTCTTCACTCGCCGTAACACGCGAATTGGGTCTCACCTCGGTTAGGATAGCAAAAACTTTTTATTTTGACAATTTGCGATAGCAACATACTTAAACGAAATTGGGTAACGCATTCGATTTAGAGTCGTGCCAAATTGTAATTTGTACTGGAGAGGTGACAGTTCCTTCTTCAGAAAAGCGAGAAGGAATACTTGTCGAATGCCACTCCTCGCCTGTCGGTGGACATAAGGGAGTTACTAAAACTTACGCATTGATTTGCGATAAATTTTTTTGGAAGAACATGAAAAGGGATGTTCAAGAGTTCGTTAGAAACTGTGAATGTTGTAAAATAAAAAAGTTAACTAGAATAAAGTCGAAAGAACGAATGATTGTCACCGATACGCCAGGAGCTGCGTTCGACAAGGTAGCCATAGATATAGTCGGACCGTTACCAGATACAAAAGCTGGTAACAAATTTATCCTTACAATTCAAGACCTCCTAACTAAATTTTTTATTGCAGTACCTCTCAAGGCAGCAACATCAGTCGATATTGTGAATAGAATGGTTCAAAATCTTTTTAATATACATGGTGCCCTAAAAATTATACTAACGGATCAGGAGGCGAATTTTACTAGTTCTCTTATAAAATCTATTGCACGACAATATAATTGCAAGCAAATTAGAACTACAGCATTCCATCCGCAATCAAATGGTTCTTTGTAGCGATTGCACATCGTCTTGATCGTATATTTAAAACATTTTATTAAAAAGAATCGTGAGTAGGATGAATGGCTCACACATTCTATTTTCTCTTACAATACAAGCATGCATGAGGGGACGAGACTCACTTCTCATGAGCTAGTCTACGGTAAACAAGCTAATATCTCTTCCGAAAACAAACATACGAATAGAGATCTTGATAACACATATCCTAAATATTATCTAGATCTAGTTCATAAGATACGTTGTTTGCAAATAGTGGCAAGACAGAATTTGGTTGGAGCAAAAATAAGATCCAAAGTTTACTATGATCGTAAGGCTCGTGGTCAGAACCTCGTTGTTGGTCAAAGCGTTTATCTTTTAAAGCAGCCAACTTCTAAATTAGGAAATCAATATACAGGCCTACACCAAATTCTAGAAGTGCTTCCTAAAAATAATATAAAGATTAGTTACAAGAATAGGATTAGAATTGTTTACAAAGATAAAGTGAAAATTTGTGCAAAATAAGCCTACTATTTCTAAATATTGACAAATACTTTTAGATGTATTATTTTTTGTAATACCTACATATTCACTAAGTATAGGTGCTGTAGTAAGTTTTTCTTTCTAATACGGTTAAAGGAAGTGTCAGTGGGGGAATCTCCCACTTTACTCTTAGAGGCGTTACGTAAAGAGATGCATAGCTTATTATAGACGATTTATAACCAGCATCAATAAGCGAACAAATTAAAAAGGGTTAACTTCTGTACATAGTAGTCAGTCAATCTCGACTATAAAGGAATATCAACTCTTTTCAAGCTATCTACTAAATTAAATTTTAATTTTTCTTTTATTTGTTTTTAACTACTTTAATACAAATCGTCACTATTCGCTTTTAATAAAAAAAAAAAAGGCTCAACGAAATTGCTTAACGCTATTATCGAACATGCAATGATACGCTGAACGGGATTGAGACAATTTCGTATAAGTTCGCATTTAAATATAGTTTATTAAAATTTATTTTGAATTAACATTGGTTTCAAAGAAATATGTACGGCAAAATCACCATCCTCGTGGCCGCATTTATCTGTACGACGACCGCACTACTTGGATATGACTGCGGRGGAGCAGCTGCTAACATTAMCACYGTCTCGCTCCTTGGTGCAGGGGATTGCAACCTCCCCACACTAACGCCGAATAAGACAACCACATACGTTTAGCTGTTGCAATTAAAAGACTATAGTGAAACAACATTTTACAAGTGCCGAATTGAGATAGATCGAACAATTTATAACTACGGTGTGAATTCGCACATCTCTGCTGTCCATAATGGGCGTCGGATATATCTAATCGACGTATCGTCGGATTTGTGCAGATCTATAATAAACACTGAAAAATTCGCTATTAATTCTTTCACGCAAGTGAGTGGCCTTAAGGTTAATGCCACGGATTACTGGAGCATTACTTTAGCTGGATCAGTGAAGACCGATGGCAGATGCCTTGGAACTTAATACTCTGATGCCATTGGCACTTGGGACGGTGTTATTGTACAGGGTACAATACGCACAAACATCAGAAAGTACACTGGCGCAATAAAAATAAGGGAAAACCTGATTTCTCTAAAAGGTCACATTAGTTGCACCTTTTCCGAAGGTTCCTGCCTCACCGACGAAAACGGATCTGCCTTTTGGACAGTGTTTCCTTCTTCATCCTGCAGATTCGACCAGTATACAGCGTTGTACGAGGGTCTGGCGACAAAGGTTACATCAACAGTGAAGACTAAAAATTCGGCTACTATGTACACTGTTACGGAAGGGGAAACGGTATTTGCCTTAATCAAGAAAAACGAACATCATCTGTGTAAGTACACGCTAATAACGACGATCCAAAGTTGTTCATTTTGGAAACCAAAAAGGGAAAAACGTTTACAACAGGGGCGACAATCATATCTAATAACATCGATATATTTGCCTACGTTAATTCCCAATTCGTGTACGTGGATAAACATTACCGTAATCAATTGGAGAAGCTCTACACCAGTGTACTCCAGCAAAGATGCAGCATGGAAAGGCAAGTAATTAAAACCGCACTTGCCTTGGCATACGTTCTTTCCGACGTCTTCGCCAGCACTATTAGAAGGAAAACCGGATTTTTAGCAATCGTCGGAGGTGAGGTAGCCCAAATCGTCAAGTAAACTCCGGTGCCCGTAAAAATTAGACACACAGAGGGATGCTACCGAGAATTGCCTATGCTGCACCAAAACGTAAGCATGTTTTTAAGACCAAGATCTAGAATTTTGGTAAACAGGGGAACGCAGGAGCCCTGTAATCCTCTTCTACCTCAGGAATACTTTGTAGAAGGAACGTGGTACCAGCTTTAACCTAAGCCAACTTTTTCTAGAGAGCCACATTTGCTAACACCGGAGGTAGAAATGGAATGGAAATATACCGACGCGGGTTCTCTCGCTACGAGCGGAATTTACTCGCAAAAGGACTTGGAAAACTTGCGTGATCATCTAATGTTCCCTATTGAGCAGCCCTCCATAATAAACAAATTCGCTAGGGGAGCAGAGGGCCATAAAATTCAAGGGATCAGCCTAGACACTGTTAACTTAGTGAGTGAGAGTGAACTAGAAAAACTGGCGGAAAACGTCGCCTCGCGTATGTGGACGGGTCTTTTGAAGTTCAGTTCGGTTAGTGCCGCTATTTTGGGACTGATTGTAATTTTTAAGTCTATAAAACTCATTTTAGAATCAGTGCTACGGGGTTATGCGCTTCATACTGTTTACGGGTGGAGTGTACATTTGATTGGTGCCATTTGAGAATCCCTAACAAACCTGCTCCTTCACGTAAAAAATACTAATGACAGCAAAAGTACGAGGCCACGGACGGAAGCAGCAGAGCTTAAAGAGGTGACAACGAGACAGCCAGGAGATAAAAACGACACAAGGGACAACGCCCAGGCGTCCACGGCGGTTGGCGCCTCACAAACGGATCCACCTGGTAAGCACGTGCGTTTTGCTTATGAAAACGAAGTCATAAATAGATTTGATGGTTTACGAAGCACTCAATAGTGGACTCATTTGTGCTTCTTTCTTTAAGGGGGGAGGTGTCACGTGCTAGTGACGATTTTGTATAGCGGGGCGTGTTGTCCAATGTTATTCATTACATAGTCTTATTATACGAAAAATTTTTAATTTTTGTTATTTACATATTATTACCTACACAAATTACATATGCGTATAGTAAAATTGTATACTGTAGCTTTCTATATTTTTATACGTAATTTGTCAATTAGGAAAACATTACTTATCTTATGTTTAACAATACGGTTATTTTTAATTATAATAGTTCACCTTACATTATATACACTGTGAATTTTATTTGTATTAAGCGCTCTTATGAACGACTATCAATGGTTACTATTTTTGACAACATATGGTAATGGTAAGAACATGCGTTGATTGTCGTTCATAGGGAAACCTGCATTACCTACAACCGAAGTCGGTAAGCGGGTCTTTTGATAGGTGAAAATCGGTAATACCGACTCTGTGCTCCTACATTACCGACTCTGCGCTCCTACATTACCGACTTTTCGCTCCTACATTACCGACGTTTGTTAATTAACATTTGGTTGTTATAACAATTAATGTTAGCATTTATAAATAATTAAATGATTGCTGCGAATAACATTTAAACTTCACCTTTATTTGAAAATAACTTTAACGATTATTGGCAATCAATAGAACAAATAATTCTTATTACTATTAACATTAATATAAAATAATAATGTTATCTTGCACATAAATTCTTTCGCTCGTGATAAAGGCACGTGTGCAGTGAAAGGAAATCTCTTAGCTCGAGTATAAGACGCACGGGCAGTTCCAAGAATTGCTGCTTGATAGTAACTGATATTTTTTTAAAGCAAATTTCATTCCCAGCTGACGCAGCAGTTTAGCGCTTGATAGTAACTGATATTTTTCTGAAGCAAATTCCATTCCCGGCTGACGAAGCGGTTTAGCGCCTGATGGTAACTAATATAGGTTCGCACGTGCAAAACTAAGAAGTCAACGAATTCTTTTTTACGAGTTAGTGATAGTTGGTAGAGGAGGGGGCATTTTGACGCGAGTTAGGGTTCCTCCTACTCGGCCGTACTGGGCTCGAAGTTAGGAGCTAAAAGACTCCTCGCCAACAGTCTACCAGCAATCTCGAAACTATTCACTCGAAAATATCAACTTATGAATAATTACCTCTTTTTAATATTATATACTTATACGTTTTGTGCCTGAGGGTCTCTCTTCCCGTAAGACAGCCTAAGGCAACTCTTAAAGATTTGTCTCCTTTATACGTTAAACAAGAGAAGTCTTTTTTAAGATACTCTTTTTATTTAGTTGGCTAGGAAAATAGACTTCTCTATTATTTTGTGTAATCATTTGTGTAATTTTGATAAGAATATACTTGTGTTTTACCTGTGGAAAAGTGACATTATTCTAACGGATAAAACCCATATTAAACCAAAATCCTGCTATCGTTTAATCGACACAAACGATTCAGAGGCAGTTAGATCCGTGGATTATCAGGATTTGGCACAATTCGATCCGGAGGTCATCTTGATACTTTCACAACGGTAGGTACACCATATTCTTCTTTGAAATTACGGGTGCTATCTCTTCTAGCCCGGATCCCTGGCAAAGTACCGGCTTTACGTACTGGTCGAAATAAGGGCAAATTTTTGTGGGGTTGCTCGTTTAATTGCAAAACGTCACAAACGCAACGAGTAAGTAGGTTGAAGCGCCGGGGCGTGTACAGCCGTGCTAAAGCGTGAGACACGTGCGACAAAGCAGTATCTTTGTTTTTGGTTGTAACCACGGTAGCGCTAAGATGTTTGTAAGAGCTTATTCTTTATTTTAGCTCGCGTGTTGCCCTAACATTTAGTACGGTAATCACATAAATCGACAGCAGCGTTATGCTCGGGCTTTTCAGTGATTGGTGCAGCATTGCATCGCTTTTTTGTATAAAGCCCAGCGCGTTCTTGCGCCTAGCATCACTCTCGTTTATACACGCGTGATTTATTGCTCGTGATTCATCTAGCTTAGAAATCTGAGACTTGCGAGTACTATTTCGAGTAGAATTATTTGTATTGCGCAAAACTACATCATTTAGGTTCGGCCAGCGACAAGAGACAAAGGCGTTCCTGTTCTTTACCAGAATTATCCTCATTTGTACGGATTTTTCGTCAACATTTCAACCAGGTTTTTTATGCTAAAAGGCTTTTCCCAGACGAGACAAATAAAGCGCACTTTTTAGTACTGACTGGGCTCAAATATATTTGTCATTGTGTTTTATTTTTCTATCCTTCTTCCTATCAATAAACAATCTCGATTGCACGTGTTAAGGACATTTTCGATTCACTATAATTCACTGGAGTACCGATTAAGGCATCGGTCGCATCAACACATTCATTTAAATGAAACGAGATTTGATGAATTGAGTACTTTTATTCAAATAGAAAGACATTTGATAAGTTGGGTACCTTTCTTTAAATAAAGAGATTTGATAAATTTAGTACTTTCGTTTTAAATAGAAAGAGTATAAATAAGTTAAGTACTTACATTTAAATGGAACGAGATTTAATAGGTTAAGTAATTTTATTTAAACAGAAAGAAATTTTATTAGTTAGGTACTTTTATTTTTATGAAAAGAGATTTGATGAGTTAAGTGCTTTCTTTATAATAGAAAAAGATTAAATGAGTTAAGTACTTTTAATTAAATAAAAAGATATTTTATAAATTAAGTACTTT
>NW_014570110.1:14694-15865 GCF_001313835.1 Polistes canadensis
AATTAGGTTCTTTTATTCAAATAGAAAGATATTTAATAGTTGAGTACTTTAATTCCATCAGAAAAAAATTTAATGTTACATACTTTCACTTAAATATAAAGAGATTTAATAAATTGAGTACATTAATTCAAATAGAAAGAGCCTTATTTAGTTGCGTTCTTTCATTTAAATAAAAAGAGATTTATTATGCATAGTACTTTCATTCTTATAGAAAAAGAATTGATTACTTGAGTACTCTTATTTAAATAGAAAGAGATTTTTTTAAAATAGTACTTTAATTCATATAGTTAGAGATTTAATATATTAATTACATTCAATAAAAAAGAAAAAGATTTATTAGGTAGAGTAACTTCCATCTAGTTGAAAGAGATATTATAAGTTTAGTACTTTTATTGAAATTAAAATTGATTTGTTTAGATTAGTACTTTTATTTAAATGAAAAGAAAATTAAAGAGTAAAAAAAATGTCATTTAAATTTAAAAAGACTTGATAAGTCAGTACTTTCATTTAAAGGACAAAAGAGTTTATAAAGCTAGGAACTTTCATTTCAACGAAAAGAGGTTAAATAGGTTAAATATTTAAATTTAAATAGAAAAAAACTTAATAGGTTTAGTTTATTCATTTAAACGAAAAGAGATTTGATGAGTTGGGTACTTTTATTCTTATGCAAAAAAAATTAAAATTTAAGTACTTTTTTTAACCTATAGAGAGATTTAATAGGTTAATTATTTTATTCAAATGAAAAGTGTTTTGGTGAGTTTAGTACATTTATTTAAACAGAAAAAGATTTGATTAGTTTTGTTCTTTATTTCAAAAAGAAAGAGATTTAATGAGTTTAGTACTCTCGTTTACCTAAAGAGAGACTTGATGATTTGATTACTATCATTTAAATGCAAAGTTTTTTTGTCAGTTTTGTACTGTTATTCAAATAAAAAGAGATTTGATAAGTTTAGTACTTTCATTTAAATGGAAAGAGATTTAAAGAGTTGAGTACTTTATTCAAATAGAAAAAACTTTAATGAGATCAGTACTCTTGTTCAAATAAAAAGATACTTTATGAAATTCATACTTTCATTTAAATAAAAAAAAAATTTAATGAACTAAGTACTTTTATTCACATAAAGAGATATGTAATTAGTCTAGTACTTTTATTTAAATAGAAAAAGATTTA
>NW_014570110.1:16220-18590 GCF_001313835.1 Polistes canadensis
AGATTTAATTAGTTAAGTACTTTGATTCAAATGGAAACAGATTTAATAAGTATAGTACTTTTATTCTTATAGAAAGAGAATTTATTACTTGAGAACTTTAATTCAACTAGAAAGAGATTTTTTAAGTTTAGTACTTTTATTCAAATAGATAGAGATTTATTTAATTGATTACTTTCAATAAAAAGAAAAAAAAATTATTAGGGTACTACTTTCTTTTAAATTGAAAGAGTTTTTATGAGTTAAATACTTTTATCCAACTTAAAAGAGATTAGATAAGCTTAAAACTTTTAAACAAATAAAAAATTTGTTATTTGTTAAGTAGTTTTCTTAAATTGCATAGAGATTTATTGACTTTGATGCTTTTATTTAAATAGAAACAGATTTTACGTGTTGTGTTTTTAATTTAAATCCAAAGAGATATAGTGATTTGAGTACTTTCACTTAAATGCTGAGAGATTTATTGAGTTCAGTACTTTAATTCAAATAGAAATAGATTTGATGAGTTGAGTACTGTCATTTAAATACCAAAAGATTAATAAGTTAGGTACTTTTATTTAAATATAAAGAGATTTAATGAGTTGAGTACATTTGTTTAAATAGAAAGAGATTTGACGTGTTGGGTTTTTGATTCAAATCTGAAGAGATTTGATGAGTTAAGTACTGTCAGTTAAATAGAAAGAGATTTGATATGTAGAGTTTTTTTATTCGAATAAAAAAAGATTAAAATAATTCAGTTCTTTTATTCAAATAGAAAAAAATTTAATAAGTTAGGTACTTTCATTCAAATAAAAGAGATTTGATAAGTATAGTATTATTATTCAAAAAAAAAGAAAGATTTGTTGTGTATAGTACTTTTATTTAAAAAGAAAAAAATTAAATGTTTTGTTTACTTTTATTTAAATTAAACAAGATTTAATGAGATGAATACTTTCATTCAAATGGAAAGAGATTTGATAAGTTTAGTACCTTTATTCTATTTAAAAGAGATTCGATATGTTGAGTACTTTTATTCAAATACAAACAGATATGATGAGTTTGTTACTTTCATTTAAATATAAAGATATTTGATTCGTTAAGTACTTTTATTCAAAAGGAAGGAGATAAAATAAATAAAGTACGTTTAATAAAATACAAAGAGATTATTTAGTTGGGTACTTTTATTNGATCCGAATGTTGCCTGAGAGATGGGAAAAAGTCATTGCAAGTGATGGACAGTATTTTAAATAATCTTAAAATAACTATTTTTCTAGAATAGATACTTAATTTAAAAGAAAAACGGCGGAATCTTATTTGAACCCCTAATATAAATGTTATTTGCTGGATTTTATTGGACCTTAAACTTTTTATTTGTTACTATACGCTCTAAAACTTTAAAGAAAACGTTTTTTAGCTTTTGTTCTACAGCATTTCTTTATGTATCTAATAGTTATCAACTATTATATAATCTAGAAAGAAGCAAAAATTTTTCTTAAATATATTGAAAAATTTTTAACGATGTTAATATTTGCTATTAGAAACAAGACAGAATGGATGTCAGGGTTACTATTAATGTTAATGAGTTGAATAATATTGGAAATATTAACATATTTAAATTATATTTGAATCGAAAGGGATTTTATAAATTATGTATTTTCATTCAAATAAAAAGATATTGGATGAGTAAAGTACTTTTATTTAAATTGAAAAAGTTTTAATTAGTTGAGTACTTTTATTTAAATAGAAAAAGATTTTATATGTAGAGTACTTTTATTCAAATAAAAATAGAATAGATGAGTTTAGTACTCTTATTTATATAAAAAAAGATACAATAAACTTAGTATTTTCTATCCAATTAAAAGAGATTTGATGAGTATAGTACTAATATTCAAAATAAAAAATTTGATGTGTATAGTACTTTCATTTAAAAAGAGAAAGATATGATGTTTTGATTACATTTATTTAAATTAAAAAAGATTTATTGAGTTAAGACCTTTTATTCAAATGGAAAGAGATTTGATAAGTTGAGTATCTTTATTCTATTTAAAAGAGATTCTATAATTTGAGTACTTTCATTCAAATACAGACATATTTGATGAGTGGGGTACTTTCATTCAAATGGAAAGAAATTTGATAAGTTAGGCACTTTTATTCAAAAGGAAAAAGAAATAATAAATAAAGTACTTTTAATAAAATACAATGATATTTATTAGTTCAGTACTTTTATTTAACTAGCAACAGATTTTATGAGTTTAATACTTTTATTTAAATGAAAAGATATTTTATAAGTTTATTACTTTCATTTAAAAGGAAATAGATTTGAAAGCTTAGGTACTTTCATTCAAATAAAAAAAAATGTAGTAAGGTAATCATGTACATTTAAACAAAAAGAGA
>NW_014570110.1:21296-22358 GCF_001313835.1 Polistes canadensis
AATTGAATACTTTCATAAAGATGCAAAGAGATTTAATGAATTAGGTACTTTTATTTAAATAAAAAGAGATTTGACAAGTTTAGTAGTATCATTCAAATTTAAAGAGATTTGATGTGTCTAGTACTATCGTTCAAATGCAAAGAGATTCGATGAGTTGTGTACTTTTATTCAAATAAAAAGAGAATTAATAAGTTAGTTACTTTCGTTTAAGTAGAAAATAATTTAATGAGTTAAATTTTTTCGTTAAAAATAAAGATGATTTAGGAATTTAGAACTTTTAATTAAATAAAAAGAGATTTAATAAATTTTTTTCTTCATTAATATAAAAACAGATTTGATTTGTTTGATACTTTCGTTTAAATGGACAGATATTAGTTGCGTTTTGTACTTATATTCAAATGAAAGCAGATATAATAAGTTTTGTTCTTTCATTCAAATGCATAAAACTTAGATGAATTGAGCCCTTTTATTGAAATAGAAAGAGACTTGATGTGTTAGGATATTTTATTTATATCGAAAAAGATTTTTTGAGTTAGGTACTTTATTTAATTAGAAAAAGATGTAATATGTTAAGCACTTTCATTAATATGGAAAGAGATATAATAAATTGAGTACTTTAATTCAAATAGAAAGAGACTTAATGAGTTGAGTTATTTCATTTAAATTAGAAGAGATTTGATATGTATAGAACTTCTATTTTTAAAAAAAAGAATTAATAAATTGAGTACTTTCATTTAAATTAAAAAAAATTTTTTAAAGTGTGAACTTTTATTTAAAAAAAAAGAGATTTAATTAGTTTAGTACTTTTATTTAAATAGAAAGATATTTGATAAGTTGATTACTTTGATTTAAATGAAAACAGATTTAATGAGCTGAGTACTTTTGTTTAAAAGGCAAGAGATTAAATTACTTGAGTACTTTTAATCAAAATAAAAAAAAAGATTTAATAAGTTTGCTACTTTTATTCAAAAAGTAAGAGATTTAACTAATTTGGAACTTTCATTTAAAAAGAAAGAGATTTAATGTGTTAATTAATTTTATTTAAATAAAAAGAGATTTAAA
>NW_014570110.1:25137-26381 GCF_001313835.1 Polistes canadensis
CAAATATACAAAGATTTACAGATTTGAGTACCTAAGTTTAAATAAAGAGAGATTTTATAAGGTAAATATTTTCATTTAAATAGAAAAAGATATATTTATTTGAATACATTTATTTAAATGGAACAGGATTAATTAAGTTGAGTATTTTTAGTTTAATGAAAAGAGATTTGATTTGTTGTGTACTATCGTTAAAAAAGAAAGAGATATAATGTGTTAATTACTTTCATTTAAATGGTACGGGATTTGATGATTTATGTACTTTTATTAAAATAGAAAGAAATTTAATAAGTTAAGTACCTTTATTTAAATAGAAGGAGACTTTATTAGTTATGTTCTTTTATTCAATTAGAATGATCTATGATGAGTGAAGTACTTTTATTCAAATAGAAAAAGATTTAATATTTTAGGAAATTTTATTCAAATAGAAACTGATTTGATGAGTAGAGTACATTTATTTAAGATAGTTAAGAAAATTGATAAGTTGAAAATTTTTTTTTTAAATACAAAGATATTTGATAAGTTTAAAACTTTCATTTAAATGAAATAAGATTTAATGTCGTATGTACTGTCATTAAAATAGAAAGAGATTTGATAAGATAAGTACTTTTATTGGAATGGAAAAAGATATAATTTGTTGTTTACTTTCATTTAAATAGAACGGGATTTTATGAGTTGAGTTCTTTCATTCAAACGGAAAGATATTAATAAGTAGTGTACCTATCTTTAAATACAAAACGATATGATAAGATAGAAACTTTCTTGTAAATTTAAAGAGATAAGATGAATTGAGTTCTTTTATTAAAATGGAAAGAGTATTTTTGAGTTGATTACTTTCTTCCAAGTTAACAGAGATTTATTGAGTGGAGTACTTTACTTTAAATAGAAAAAGATTTGATAAGGAAAGTTTTTTTTTTTTTAAATAAAAAAATTGGTTAAGTCAAGTACTTTCATTTAAATTAAAAGAGATTAGATATATTTAGTACTTTTATTAAAACGGAAAAAGATTTAATAAGTCTAGTACTTTCGTTTAAATGGAATGTGTATAAATAAGTTTAGTACTTTCATTCAAATAGAAAGAGATTTTACAAATTTAGTACTTTCGTTTAAATAGTAGAAGTATAAATGAGTAAAGTCCTACCATTAAAAATGAAAGAGATTGAATAAGTTAAGAACTTTTTTGATATAGAAAAAGATTTATTGAGTTAAGTACTTTAATAAAAAAATAAAGTGAGATTAAATAAGTT